>NW_026777709.1:0-129506 GCF_028023285.1 Balaenoptera ricei
CCGATAATCGCGTTGCTCCATGAACACTTTCATCATAATGCTCCTTGAGCACTGTCACCATAATGCCTCATGACGTCTCTCATCACTGTGCTCCAAGGCCACTCTCATCAAAATGCTCCATGATCTGTGTCAGCACAATATTGCATGACACTTGTCATCACAATGCTCCATGATCCCTCTAATCACAATGATCCCTGCCAATTTCATCACAATGACCCAAGTCTCCTGTAATCACAATGCTCCATGCCCTTGTCATCACAATGCTCCAGGTCTGTTGTCATCACCATGCTTCATGCCCGTGTCATCACAATGCTCCATGAATCTTGTCCTCACAATGCTCCATGGCCCATGTCATCACAATGCTCCATGACCCCTCTCATCACAATGATCTATGGCCTTTGTCATCACAATGCTCCGTGACCCCCGTCAACACAATGCCTGATGACCCCTGTCATCAAAATGCTAAATGGCACTTGTCATCACAATGCTCTATGATGCCTGTCATTATTATTCTCCATGTCACTTGTTATCACAAGGCTCCATGGCCCCTGTACTCCCAGTACTCCATGACCCCTTTCATCACAATGCCCAATGTCACCTCTGATCACAATTCTCAATGGCATTTGTCATCACGATGCTCCATGACACCTGTCATCACAATGCTCCATGAGACTTGTCATCACAATGCTCCATGGCCCCTCTCATTACTGTGCTCCATAATAACTTTAATCACATTTCTAGATGACCACTGCCATCACAATGCCCCATGACATTGTCATCACAATTCGCCATGACCATTGTCATCACAATGCTCCATGAACCATGTCATCACAGGGTCCCAGGACACTTGGCATCACAATGATCCATTACCACTTTCATCACAATGCTCCATGACCACTGTCATCTCAATGCTCCATGGCCTTTGTATTCACAATGCTCCATGGCCCCTGTAATCACAGTGCTCCATAACACCTTTCATCATAATGCTCCATGACCACTGCCATCTCAATGCCTCATGACGCCTGTCATCACAATTCTCCAAGGCCCCTCTCATCACAGTGCTCCATGACACTTGTCATCCCATTGCTCCATAACACCTGTCATCACAGTGTTCCCTGCCCATGTCATCAAAATGCTCCATGTCCCCTATAATCACAATGCTCCATGCCTTTTTCCTCACAAAGCTCCAGAATTTTGTCATCACAATGTTCCATGACCGTGGCATCCCAATGCTCCATGGCCCTTGTCATCACAATGCTCCAGAATTCTTGTCATCACAATGTTCCATGAACGTGTCATCACAATGCTACATGACCCTGGTCATCACAGTTCTCCATGACCTTTGTCATCACAATGCTCTATGTCACTTTTCATCACAATTCTCAATGACCACTTTAATCACTATGCTCGCTGACCATTTTCATCACATTTCTCTATTGTCATTACAATTCCCCATGGCCCCTTTCTTCACAATTCTCCATGATGCCTGTCATCACAATGCTCCATGGCTTTTGTTATCACAATGCTCCAGGACCAGTTTCATCACAATACTCCATCCCCCTTGTCATCACAGTGCACAATGAAAGCTTTCATTACAATGCTCCATGACACTTGTCATCACAATGCTCCATGGCCTTTATCGTCACAATGCTCCCAGGCACTTTTCATCACGATATTCCATGAAAACTTTCATCATATTGCTCCATGACCATTGTCATCACAATAGTCCATACCCATGTCAACACAATGCTGCATAATCCCTGTCATCCCAATTCTCCATGACTGCTGTCATCACAATAATCCAGGACAATTTTCATAACAATGCTTCATGCCCCCAGTCATCACAGTGCTCCATGATACCTTTCATCACAATTCCTAGATGATCAATGTCATCACAATGCCCCATGACACCTGTTATCACAATTCGCTATGACCCTTGTCATCACACTACTCGATGAACCGTGTCATCACAGTGTTCCAGGACACATGTCATCACAATGATCCATTAATATTTTCATCACAATGCTCCAATACACGTGTCATCACAATGCTCCATGTCCCCTCTTATCATATTGCTCCATGATCTCTTTCATCACAATGCTCCATGACCACTGTCATCACCATACCTCAAGACGCCTGTCATCTCAGTGCTCCATGGCCCCTTTCATCACAGTGCTCCATGAACCCAGTCATCACAATGTTCCCTGCCCTCTTCGTCACAATGCTCCATGGGCCCTGTCATCACAATGCTCCATGCCCTGGTCATCAAAATTCTCCAGAACTCTTGTCATCATAATGTTCCATGCCAATGTCATCAAAATGTCCCATGACACTTGTCATCACAATGCTCCATGGCCTTTGTCATCACAATGTTCCATGGCCCCTGTCATCACAGTGCTCCTTGATACCTTTCATCACAATTCTACATGACCACTGTCATCACAATGCCCCATTTCAGATGTCATCACAATTCGCCATGGTCCTTGTCATAACAATGCTCCATGAACCGTGTCATCACAAGGTTTCAGGACACTTGTCATCACAATGATCCATGATCACTTTCATCACAATGCTCCATGAACCCTGTCATCTCAATGCTCCATAGCCTTTGTATTCACAATGCTCCATGGACCCTGTAATCACAGTGCTCCATGACCCCTTTCATCACAATGCCCAAGACCGCTGTCATCACAATGCCGAATGACGCCTGCCACCACCAATCTCCAAGGGCTCCCTTACCAAAAAGCTCCATGATCCCTGTCAGTACAATGTTCCATGACACTTTTCATCACAATGCTCCATGACCCTTGTCATCACAAAGCTCCATGACCCCTGTCATCACAATGATCCATGATTCCCTTCCTCACAGTGCTCCAGTACCCTTTTCATCACAATGCTCCATGCCATTGTCAGCACAATTCTCCTTGGACCCTGTCATCAAAATGCTCCATCCCCTTTTCATCACAATGCTCCAGATATCCTATCATTACAATGCTCCATGCTCGTGTCAACACAATGCTCCATGACCCCTGTCATCAAAATGCTTTATGAACCTTGTTATCAGAATGTTCCATGACCCCTGTCATCAAAATGATCCTTGACCGTTGTCATCACAATGCTGCATGATACCTTTCATCCCAATTCTCTGTGACCGCTGTCATCACAATGCTCCAGGACAACTTTCATCACAATGCTCCATGACCCCTGTCATCACAACGTTCCATGAAAGTTGTCATCAAAATGCTCCATGACCTCGGTCACCACAAGGTTCCCTGCCCTTGTCATCACAATGGTACATGGCCTGGTCATCACAATGTTCCATGGCCTCTGTCATCACCATGCTCCATGGTCTTTCTCATCACAATGCTCTATGACCCCTGTCATCACAATGCTTGATGACCATTGTCATCACAATGCTCCAAGGCCCCTGTCATCACAATGCCTCATGGTCTTTGTAATCACAATGCTCAATGACCAATGTCATCACAGTGCTCCATGCCGTTGTCATCACAATGCTCCATGGTCCCTGTAATCACAATGCTCCATACTCTTGTCATCACAATGTTCCTTGGCCTTTGTCATCACAGTGCTCCATGATACCTTTAATCAAAATTCTACATGACCACTCTCATCACAATGCAAGATGATCAATGTCATCACAATGCCCCATGACATTGTCATCACAATTCGCCATGACCATTGTCATCACAATGCTCCATGAACCATGTCATCACAGGGTCCCAGGACACTTGGCATCACAATGATCCATTACCACTTTCATCACAATGCTCCATGACCACTGTCATCTCAATGCTCCATGGCCTTTGTATTCACAATGCTCCATGGCCCCTGTAATCACAGTGCTCCATAACACCTTTCATCATAATGCTCCATGACCACTGCCATCTCAATGCCTCATGACGCCTGTCATCACAATTCTCCAAGGCCCCTCTCATCACAGTGCTCCATGACACTTGTCATCCCATTGCTCCATAACACCTGTCATCACAGTGTTCCCTGCCCATGTCATCAAAATGCTCCATGTCCCCTATAATCACAATGCTCCATGCCTTTTTCCTCACAAAGCTCCAGAATTTTGTCATCACAATGTTCCATGACCGTGGCATCCCAATGCTCCATGGCCCTTGTCATCACAATGCTCCAGAATTCTTCTCATCACAATGTTCCATGAACGTGTCATCACAATGCTACATGACCCTGGTCATCACAGTTCTCCATGACCTTTGTCATCACAATGCTCTATGTCACTTTTCATCACAATTCTCAATGACCACTTTAATCACTATGCTCGCTGACCATTTTCATCACATTTCTCTATTGTCATTACAATTCCCCATGGCCCCTTTCTTCACAATTCTCCATGATGCCTGTCATCACAATGCTCCATGGCTTTTGTTATCACAATGTTCCAGGACCAGTTTCATCACAATACTCCACCCCCCTTGTCATCACAGTGCACAATGAAAGCTTTCATTACAATGCTCCATGACACTTGTCATCACAATGCTCCATGGCCTTTATCGTCACAATGCACCCAGGCACTTTTCATCACGATATTCCATGAAAACTTTCATCACATTGCTCCATGACCATTGTCATCACAATAGTCCATACCCATGTCAACACAATGCTGCATAATCCCTGTCATCCCAATTCTCCATGACTGCTGTCATCCCAATAATCCAGGACAATTTTCATAACAATGCTTCATGCCCCCAGTCATCTCAGTGCTCCATGATACCTTCCGTCACAATTCCTAGATGATCAATGTCATCACAATGCCCCATGACACCTGTTATCACAATTCGCTATGACCCTTGTCATCACAATACTCGATGAACCGTGTCATCACAGTGTTCCAGGACACATGTCATCACAATGATCCATTAATATTTTCATCACAATGCTCCAATACACCTGTCATCACAATGCTCCATGTCCCCTCTTATCATATTGCTCCATGATCTCTTTCATCACAATGCTCCATGACCACTGTCATCACCATACCTCAAGACGCCTGTCATCTCAGTGCTCCATGGCCCCTTTCATCACAAGGCTCCATGAACCCAGTCATCACAATGTTCCCTGCCCTCTTCGTCACAATGCTCCATGGGCCCTGTCATCACAATGCTCCATGCCCTTGTCATCAAAATTCTCCAGAACTCTTGTCATCATAATGTTCCATGCCAATGTCATCAAAATGTCCCATGACACTTGTCATCACAATGCTCCATGGCCTTTGTCATCACAATGTTCCATGGCCCCTGTCATCACAGTGCTCCTTGATACCTTTCATCACAATTCTACATGACCACTGTCATCACAATGCCCCATTTCAGATGTCATCACAATTCGCCATGGTCCTTGTCATAACAATGCTCCATGAACCGTGTCATCACAAGGTTTCAGGACACTTGTCATCACAATGATCCATGATCAGTTTCATCACAATGCTCCATGAACCCTGTCATCTCAATGCTCCATAGCCTTTGTATTCACAATGCTCCATGGCCCCTGTAATCACAGTGCTCCGTGACCCCTTTCATCACAATGCTCCAAGACCGCTGTCATCACAATGCCCCATGACGCCTGCCACCACCAATCTCCAAGGGCTCCCTTACCAAAAAGCTCCATGATCCCTGTCAGTACAATGTTCCATGACACTTTTCATCACAATGCTCCATGACCCCTGTCATCACAAAGTTCTCTGCCCATATCATCACAATGCTACTTCTCACCTTTCATCACAATGCTCCATGCCCTTTCATCACAATGCTCCAGATTTCTTGTCATCACAATGTTCCTTGACCGTGTCATCACAATGCTCCATGACCCGTGTCATCACAAAGCTCCATGACCCCTGGCATCACAATGATCCATGATTCCTTTCCTCAGAGTGCTCCAGTACCCTTTTCATCACAATGCTCCATGCCATTGTCAGCACAATTCTCCTTGGACCCTGTCATCAAAATGCTCCATCCCCTTTTCATCACAATGCTCCAGATATCCTATCATTTCAATGCTCCATGCCCGTGTCAACACAATGCTCCATGACCCCTGTCATCAAAATGCTTGATGAAACTTGTTATCAGAATGTTCCATGACCCCTGTCATCAAAATGATCCCTGACCGTTGTCATCGCAATGCTGCATGATACCTTTCATCCCAATTCTCTGTGACCGCTGTCATCACAATGCTCCAGGACAACTTTCATCACAATGCTCCATGACCCCTGTCATCACAACGTTCCATGAAAGTTGTCATCAAAATGCTCCATGACCCCGGTCACCACAAGGTTCCCTGCCCTTGTCATCACAATGGTACATGGCCTGGTCATCACAATGTTCCATGGCCTCTGTCATCACCATGCTCCATGGTCTTTCTCATCACAATGCTCTATGACCCCTGTCATCACAATGCTTCATGACCATTGTCATCACAATGCTCCCAGGCCCCTGTCATCACAATGCCTCATGGTCTTTGTAATCACAATGCTCAATGACCAATGTCATCACAGTGCTCCATGCCGTTGTCATCACAATGCTCCATGGTCCCTGTAATCACAATGCTCCATACCCTTGTCATCACAATGCTCCAGAACACTTGTCATCATAATGCTCCATTCCCGTGTCATCACATTGCTGAATGACACTTGTCATCACAATGTTCCTTGGCCTTTGTCATCACAGTGCTCCATGATACCTTTAATCAAAATTCTACATGACCACTCTCATCACAATGCAAGATGACCAATGTCATCACAATGCCCCATGACACGTGTCATCACAATTCGCCTTGGCCCTTGTCATCTCAATGCTGTATGAAACGTGTCATCAGTAGCTCCCAAGACCCTTGTCATCACAATGCTGCATGAACTCTGTTATCTCAATGTTCCATGGCCTTTGTATTCACAATGCTCCATTGTCCCGATAATCGCGTTGCTCCATGAACACTTTCATCACAATGCTCCTTGACCACTGTCACCATAATGCCCCATGACGTCTCTCATCACTGTGCTCCAAGGCCACTCTCATCAAAATGCTCCATGATCTGTGTCAGCACAATATTGCATGACACTTGTCATCACAATGCTCCATGATCCCTCTAATCACAATGATCCCTGCCAATTTCATCACAATGACCCAAGTCTCCTGTAATCACAATGCTCCATGCCCTTGTCATCACAATGCTCCAGGTCTGTTGTCATCACCATGCTTCATGCCCGTGTCATCACAATGCTCCATGAATCTTGTCCTCACAATGCTCCATGGCCCATGTCATCACAATGCTCCATGACCCCTCTCATCACAATGATCTATGGCCTTTGTCATCACAATGCTCCGTGACCCCCGTCAACACAATGCCTGATGACCCCTGTCATCAAAATGCTAAATGGCACTTGTCATCACAATGCTCTATGATGCCTGTCATCACTATTCTCCATGTCACTTGTTATCACAAGGCTCCATGGCCCCTGTACTCCCAGTACTCCATGACCCCTTTCATCACAATGCCCAATGTCACCTCTGATCACAATTCTCAATGGCATTTGTCATCACGATGCTCCGTGACACCTGTCATCACAATGCTCCATGAGACTTGTCATCACAATGCTCCATGGCCCCTCTCATTCCTGTGCTCCATAATAACTTTAATTACATTTCTAGATGACCACTGCCATCACAATGCCCCATGACATTGTCATCACAATTCGCCATGACCATTGTCATCACAATGCTCCATGAACCATGTCATCACAGGGTCCCAGGACACTTGTCCTCACAATGATCCATTACCACTTTCATCACAATGCTCCATGACCACTGTCATCTCAATGCTCCATGGCCTTTGTATTCACAATGCTCCATGGCCCCTGTAATCACAGTGCTCCATAACACCTTTCATCATAATGCTCCATGACCACTGCCATCTCAATGCCTCATGTCGCCTGTCATCACAATTCTCCAAGGCCCCTCTCATCACAGTGCTCCATGACACTTGTCATCCCATTGCTCCATAACACCTGTCATCACAGTGTTCCCTGCCCATGTCATCAAAATGCTCCATGTCCCCTATAATCACAATGCTCCATGCCTTTTTCCTCACAAAGCTCCAGAATTTTGTCATCACAATGTTCCATGACCGTGGCATCACAATGCTCCATGGCCCTTGTCATCACAATGCTCCAGAATTCTTGTCATCACAATGTTCCATGAACGTGTCATCACAATGCTACATGACCCTGGTCATCACAGTTCTCCATGACCTTTGTCATCACAATGCTCTATGTCACTTTTCATCACAATTCTCAATGACCACTTTAATCACTATGCTCGCTGACCATTTTCATCACATTTCTCTATTGTCATTACAATTCCCCATGGCCCCTTTCTTCACAATTCTCCATGATGCCTGTCATCACAATGCTCCATGGCTTTTGTTATCACAATGTTCCAGGACCAGTTTCATCACAATACTCCACCCCCCTTGTCATCACAGTGCACAATGAAAGCTTTCATTACAATGCTCCATGACACTTGTCATCACAATGCTCCATGGCCTTTATCGTCACAATGCTCCCAGGCACTTTTCATCACGATATTCCATGAAAACTTTCATCACATTGCTCCATGACCATTGTCATCACAATAGTCCATACCCATGTCAACACAATGCTGCATAATCCCTGTCATCCCAATTCTCCATGACTGCTGTCATCCCAATAATCCAGGACAATTTTCATAACAATGCTTCATGCCCCCAGTCATCACAGTGCTCCATGATACCTTCCGTCACAATTCCTAGATGATCAATGTCATCACAATGCCCCATGACACCTGTTATCACAATTCGCTATGACCCTTGTCATCACAATACTCGATGAACCGTGTCATCACAGTGTTCCAGGACACATGTCATCACAATGATCCATTAATATTTTCATCACAATGCTCCAATACACCTGTCATCACAATGCTCCATGTCCCCTCTTATCATATTGCTCCATGATCTCTTTCATCACAATGCTCCATGACCACTGTCATCACCATACCTCAAGACGCCTGTCATCTCAGTGCTCCATGGCCCCTTTCATCACAAGGCTCCATGAACCCAGTCATCACAATGTTCCCTGCCCTCTTCGTCACAATGCTCCATGGGCCCTGTCATCACAATGCTCCATGCCCTTGTCATCAAAATTCTCCAGAACTCTTGTCATCATAATGTTCCATGCCAATGTCATCAAAATGTCCCATGACACTTGTCATCACAATGCTCCATGGCCTTTGTCATCACAATGTTCCATGGCCCCTGTCATCACAGTGCTCCTTGATACCTTTCATCACAATTCTACATGACCACTGTCATCACAATGCCCCATTTCAGATGTCATCACAATTCGCCATGGTCCTTGTCATAACAATGCTCCATGAACCGTGTCATCACAAGGTTTCAGGACACTTGTCATCACAATGATCCATGATCAGTTTCATCACAATGCTCCATGAACCCTGTCATCTCAATGCTCCATAGCCTTTGTATTCACAATGCTCCATGGCCCCTGTAATCACAGTGCTCCGTGACCCCTTTCATCACAATGCTCCAAGACCGCTGTCATCACAATGCCCCATGACGCCTGCCAACACCAATCTCCAAGGGCTCCCTTACCAAAAAGCTCCATGATCCCTGTCAGTACAATGTTCCATGACACTTTTCATCACAATGCTCCATGACCCCTGTCATCACAAAGTTCTCTGCCCATATCATCACAATGCTACTTCTCACCTTTCATCACAATGCTCCATGCCCTTTCATCACAATGCTCCAGATTTCTTGTCATCACAATGTTCCTTGACCGTGTCATCACAATGCTCCATGACCCGTGTCATCACAAAGCTCCATGACCCCTGGCATCACAATGATCCATGATTCCTTTCCTCAGAGTGCTCCAGTACCCTTTTCATCACAATGCTCCATGCCATTGTCAGCACAATTCTCCTTGGACCCTGTCATCAAAATGCTCCATCCCCTTTTCATCACAATGCTCCAGATATCCTATCATTTCAATGCTCCATGCCCGTGTCAACACAATGCTCCATGACCCCTGTCATCAAAATGCTTGATGAAACTTGTTATCAGAATGTTCCATGACCCCTGTCATCAAAATGATCCCTGACCGTTGTCATCGCAATGCTGCATGATACCTTTCATCCCAATTCTCTGTGACCGCTGTCATCACAATGCTCCAGGACAACTTTCATCACAATGCTCCATGACCCCTGTCATCACAACGTTCCATGAAAGTTGTCATCAAAATGCTCCATGACCCCGGTCACCACAAGGTTCCCTGCCCTTGTCATCACAATGGTACATGGCCTGGTCATCACAATGTTCCATGGCCTCTGTCATCACCATGCTCCATGGTCTTTCTCATCACAATGCTCTATGAGCCCTGTCATCACAATGCTTCATGACCATTGTCATCACAATGCTCCCAGGCCCCTGTCATCACAATGCCTCATGGTCTTTGTAATCACAATGCTCAATGACCAATGTCATCACAGTGCTCCATGCCGTTGTCATCACAATGCTCCATCGTCCCTGTAATCACAATGCTCCATACCCTTGTCATCACAATGTTCCTTGGCCTTTGTCATCACAGTGCTCCATGATACCTTTAATCAAAATTCTACATGACCACTCTCATCACAATGCAAGATGACCAATGTCATCACAATGCCCCATGACACGTGTCATCACAATTCGCCTTGGCCCTTGTCATCTCAATGCTGTATGAAACGTGTCATCAGTAGGTTCCAAGACCCTTGTCATCACAATGCTCCATGAACTCTGTTATCTCAATGTTCCATGGCCTTTGTATTCACAATGCTCCATTGTCCCGATAATCGCGTTGCTCCATGAACACTTTCATCACAATGCTCCTTGACCACTGTCACCATAATGCCCCATGACGTCTCTCATCACTGTGCTCCAAGGCCACTCTCATCAAAATGCTCCATGATCTGTGTCAGCACAATATTGCATGACACTTGTCATCACAATGCTCCATGATCCCTCTAATCACAATGATCCCTGCCAATTTCATCACAATGACCCAAGTCTCCTGTAATCACAATGCTCCATGCCCTTGTCATCACAATGCTCCAGGTCTGTTGTCATCACCATGCTTCATACCCGTGTCATCACAATGCTCCATGAATCTTGTCCTCACAATGCTCCATGGCCCATGTCATCACAATGCTCCATGACCCATCTCATCACAATGCTCTATGGCCTTTGTCATCACAATGCTCCGTGACCCCCGTCAACACAATGCCTGATGACTCCTGTCATCAAAATGCGAAATGGCACTTGTCATCACAATGCTCTATGATGCCTGTCATCACTATTCTCCATGTCACTTGTTATCACAAGGCTCCATGGCCCCTGTACTCCCAGTACTCCATGACCCCTTTCATCACAATGCCCAATGTCACCTCTGATCACAATTCTCATTGGCATTTGTCATCACGATGCTCCATGACACCTGTCATCACAATGCTCCATGACACTTGTCAACACAATGCTCCATGGCCCCTCTCATTACTGTGCTCCATAATAACTTTAATCACATTTCTAGATGACCACTGCCATCACAATGCCCCATGACATTGTCATCACAATTCGCCATGACCATTGTCATCACAATGCTCCATGAACCATGTCATCACAGGGTCCCAGGACACTTGGCATCACAATGATCCATTACCACTTTCATCACAATGCTCCATGACCACTGTCATCTCAATGCTCCATGGCCTTTGTATTCACAATTCTCCATGGCCCCTGTAATCACAGTGCTCCATAACACCTTTCATCATAATGCTCCATGACCACTGCCATCTCAATGCCTCATGACGCCTGTCATCACAATTCTCCAAGGCCCCTCTCATCACAGTGCTCCATGACACTTGTCATCCCATTGCTCCATAACACCTGTCATCACAGTGTTCCCTGCCCATGTCATCAAAATGCTCCATGTCCCCTATAATCACAATGCTCCATGCCTTTTTCCTCACAAAGCTCCAGAATTTTGTCATCACAATGTTCCATGACCGTGGCATCACAATGCTCCATGGCCCTTGTCATCACAATGCTCCAGAATTCTTGTCATCACAATGTTCCATGAACGTGTCATCACAATGCTACATGACCCTGGTCATCACAGTTCTCCATGACCTTTGTCATCACAATGCTCTATGTCACTTTTCATCACAATTCTCAATGACCACTTTAATCACTATGCTCGCTGACCATTTTCATCACATTTCTCTATTGTCATTACAATTCCCCATGGCCCCTTTCTTCACAATTCTCCATGATGCCTGTCATCACAATGCTCCATGGCTTTTGTTATCACAATGTTCCAGGACCAGTTTCATCACAATACTCCATCCCCCTTGTCATCACAGTGCACAATGAAAGCTTTCATTACAATGCTCCATGACACTTGTCATCACAATGCTCCATGGCCTTTATCGTCACAATGCTCCCAGGCACTTTTCATCACGATATTCCATGAAAACTTTCATCATATTGCTCCATGACCATTGTCATCACAATAGTCCATACCCATGTCAACACAATGCTGCATAATCCCTGTCATCCCAATTCTCCATGACTGCTGTCATCACAATAATCCAGGACAATTTTCATAACAATGCTTCATGCCCCCAGTCATCACAGTGCTCCATGATACCTTCCATCACAATTCCTAGATGATCAATGTCATCACAATGCCCCATGACACCTGTTATCACAATTCGCTATGACCCTTGTCATCACAATACTCGATGAACCGTGTCATCACAGTGTTCCAGGACACATGTCATCACAATGATCCATTAATATTTTCATCACAATGCTCCAATACACCTGTCATCACAATGCTCCATGTCCCCTCTTATCATATTGCTCCATGATCTCTTTCATCACAATGCTCCATGACCACTGTCATCACCATACCTCAAGACGCCTGTCATCTCAATGCTCCATGGCCCCTTTCATCACAAGGCTCCATGAACCCAGTCATCACAATGTTCCCTGCCCTCTTCGTCACAATGCTCCATGGGCCCTGTCATCACAATGCTCCATGCCCTTGTCATCAAAATTCTCCAGAACTCTTGTCATCATAATGTTCCATGCCAATGTCATCAAAATGTCCCATGACACTTGTCATCACAATGCTCCATGGCCTTTGTCATCACAATGTTCCATGGCCCCTGTCATCACAGTGCTCCTTGATACCTTTCATCACAATTCTACATGACCACTGTCATCACAATGCCCCATTTCAGATGTCATCACAATTCGCCATGGTCCTTGTCATAACAATGCTCCATGAACCGTGTCATCACAAGGTTTCAGGACACTTGTCATCACAATGATCCATGATCACTTTCATCACAATGCTCCATGAACCCTGTCATCTCAATGCTCCATAGCCTTTGTATTCACAATGCTCCATGGCCCCTGTAATCACAATGCTCCATGACCCCTTTCATCACAATGCTCCAAGACCGCTGTCATCACAATGCCCCATGACGCCTGCCACCACCAATCTCCAAGGGCTCCCTTACCAAAAAGCTCCATGATCCCTGTCAGTACAATGTTCCATGACACTTTTCATCACAATGCTCCATGACCCCTGTCATCACAAAGTTCTCTGCCCATATCATCACAATGCTACTTGTCACCTTTCATCACAATGCTCCATGCCCTTTCATCACAATGCTCCAGATTTCTTGTCATCACAATGTTCCTTGACCGTGTCATCACAATGCTCCATGACCCGTGTCATCACAAAGCTCCATGACCCCTGGCATCACAATGATCCATGATTCCTTTCCTCAGAGTGCTCCAGTACCCTTTTCATCACAATGCTCCATGCCATTGTCAGCACAATTCTCCTTGGACCCTGTCATCAAAATGCTCCATCCCCTTTTCATCACAATGCTCCAGATATCCTATCATTTCAATGCTCCATGCCCGTGTCAACACAATGCTCCATGACCCCTGTCATCAAAATGCTTGATGAAACTTGTTATCAGAATGTTCCATGACCCCTGTCATCAAAATGATCCCTGACAGTTGTCATCGCAATGCTGCATGATACCTTTCATCCCAATTCTCTGTGACCGCTGTCATCACAATGCTCCAGGACAACATTCATCACAATGCTCCATGACCCCTGTCATCACAACGTTCCATGAAAGTTGTCATCAAAATGCTCCATGACCCCGGTCACCACAAGGTTCCCTGCCCTTGTCATCACAATGGTACATGGCCTGGTCATCACAATGTTCCATGGCCTCTGTCATCACCATGCTCCATGGTCTTTCTCATCACAATGCTCTATGACCCCTGTCATCACAATGCTTCATGACCATTGTCATCACAATGCTCCCAGGCCCCTGTCATCACAATGCCTCATGGTCTTTGTAATCACAATGCTCAATGACCAATGTCATCACAGTGCTCCATGCCGTTGTCATCACAATGCTCCATGGTCCCTGTAATCACAATGCTCCATACCCTTGTCATCACAATGCTCCAGAACACTTGTCATCATAATGCTCCATTCCCGTGTCATCACATTGCTGAATGACACTTGTCATCACAATGTTCCTTGGCCTTTGTCATCACAGTGCTCCATGATACCTTTAATCAAAATTCTACATGACCACTCTCATCACAATGCAAGATGACCAATGTCATCACAATGCCCCATGACACGTGTCATCACAATTCGCCTTGGCCCTTGTCATCTCAATGCTGTATGAAACGTGTCATCAGTAGCTCCCAAGACCCTTGTCATCACAATGCTCCATGAACTCTGTTATCTCAATGTTCCATGGCCTTTGTATTCACAATGCTCCATTGTCCCGATAATCGTGTTGCTCCATGAACACTTTCATCACAATGCTCCTTGACCACTGTCACCATAATGCCCCATGACGTCTCTCATCACTGTGCTCCAAGGCCACTCTCATCAAAATGCTCCATGATCTGTGTCAGCACAATATTGCATGACACTTGTCATCACAATGCTCCATGATCCCTCTAATCACAATGATCCCTGCCAATTTCATCACAATGACCCAAGTCTCCTGTAATCACAATGCTCCATGCCCTTGTCATCACAATGCTCCAGGTCTGTTGTCATCACCATGCTTCATGCCCGTGTCATCACAATGCTCCATGAATCTTGTCTTCACAATGCTCCATGGCCCATGTCATCACAATGCTCCATGACCCCTCTCATCACAATGCTCTATGGCCTTTGTCATCACAATGCTCCGTGACCCCCGTCAACACAGTGCCTGATGACCTCTGTCATCACAATGCTAAATGGCACTTGTCATCACAATGCTCTATGATGCCTGTCATCACTATTCTCCATGTCACTTGTTATCACAAGGCTCCATGGCCCCTGTACTCCCAGTACTCCATGACCCCTTTCATCACAATGCCCAATGTCACCTCTGATCACAATTCTCAATGGCATTTGTCATCACGATGCTCCATGACACCTGTCATCACAATGCTCCATGAGACTTGTCATCACAATGCTCCATGGCCCCTCTCCTTCCTGTGCTCCATAATAACTTTAATCACATTTCTAGATGACCACTGCCATCACAATGCCCCATGACATTGTCATCACAATTCGCCATGACCATTGTCATCACAATGCTCCATGAACCATGTCATCACAGGGTCCCAGGACACTTGTCATCACAATGATCCATTACCACTTTCATCACAATGCTCCATGACCACTGTCATCTCAATGCTCCATGGCCTTTGTATTCACAATTCTCCATGGCCCCTGTAATCACAGTGCTCCATAACACCTTTCATCATAATGCTCCATGACCACTGCCATCTCAATGCCTCATGACGCCTGTCATCACAATTCTCCAAGGCCCCTCTCATCACAGTGCTCCATGACACTTGTCATCCCATTGCTCCATAACACCTGTCATCACAGTGTTCCCTGCCCATGTCATCAAAATGCTCCATGTCCCCTATAATCACAATGCTCCATGCCTTTTTCCTCACAAAGCTCCAGAATTTTGTCATCACAATGTTCCATGACCGTGGCATCCCAATGCTCCATGGCCCTTGTCATCACAATGCTCCAGAATTCTTGTCATCACAATGTTCCATGAACGTGTCATCACAATGCTACATGACCCTGGTCATCACAGTTCTCCATGACCTTTGTCATCACAATGCTCTATGTCACTTTTCATCACAATTCTCAATGACCACTTTAATCACTATGCTCGCTGACCATTTTCATCACATTTCTCTATTGTCATTACAATTCCCCATGGCCCCTTTCTTCACAATTCTCCATGATGCCTGTCATCACAATGCTCCATGGCTTTTGTTATCACAATGTTCCAGGACCAGTTTCATCACAATACTCCATCCCCCTTGTCATCACAGTGCACAATGAAAGCTTTCATTACAATGCTCCATGACACTTGTCATCACAATGCTCCATGGCCTTTATCGTCACAATGCTCCCAGGCACTTTTCATCACGATATTCCATGAAAACTTTCATCACATTGCTCCATGACCATTGTCATCACAATAGTCCATACCCATGTCAACACAATGCTGCATAATCCCTGTCATCCCAATTCTCCATGACTGCTGTCATCACAATAATCCAGGACAATTTTCATAACAATGCTTCATGCCCCCAGTCATCACAGTGCTCCATGATACCTTCCATCACAATTCCTAGATGATCAATGTCATCACAATGCCCCATGACACCTGTTATCACAATTCGCTATGACCCTTGTCATCACAATACTCGATGAACCGTGTCATCACAGTGTTCCAGGACACATGTCATCACAATGATCCATTAATATTTTCATCACAATGCTCCAATACACCTGTCATCACAATGCTCCATGTCCCCTCTTATCATATTGCTCCATGATCTCTTTCATCACAATGCTCCATGACCACTGTCATCACCATACCTCAAGACGCCTGTCATCTCAGTGCTCCATGGCCCCTTTCATCACAAGGCTCCATGAACCCAGTCATCACAATGTTCCCTGCCCTCTTCGTCACAATGCTCCATGGGCCCTGTCATCACAATGCTCCATGCCCTTGTCATCAAAATTCTCCAGAACTCTTGTCATCATAATGTTCCATGCCAATGTCATCAAAATGTCCCATGACACTTGTCATCACAATGCTCCATGGCCTTTGTCATCACAATGTTCCATGGCCCCTGTCATCACAGTGCTCCTTGATACCTTTCATCACAATTCTACATGACCACTGTCATCACAATGCCCCATTTCAGATGTCATCACAATTCGCCATGGTCCTTGTCATCACAATGCTCCATGAACCGTGTCATCACAAGGTTTCAGGACACTTGTCATCACAATGATCCATGATCACTTTCATCACAATGCTCCATGAACCCTGTCATCTCAATGCTCCATAGCCTTTGTATTCACAATGCTCCATGGACCCTGTAATCACAGTGCTCCATGACCCCTTTCATCACAATGCTCCAAGACCGCTGTCATCACAATGCCCCATGACGCCTGCCACCACCAATCTCCAAGGGCTCCCTTACCAAAAAGCTCCATGATCCCTGTCAGTACAATGTTCCATGACACTTTTCATCACAATGCTCCATGACCCCTGTCATCACAAAGTTCTCTGCCCATATCATCACAATGCTACTTGTCACCTTTCATCACAATGCTCCATGCCCTTTCATCACAATGCTCCAGATTTCTTTTCATCACAATGTTCCTTGACCGTGTCATCACAATGCTCCATGACCCGTGTCATCACAAAGCTCCATGACCCCTGGCATCACAATGATCCATGATTCCTTTCCTCAGAGTGCTCCAGTACCCTTTTCATCACAATGCTCCATGCCATTGTCAGCACAATTCTCCTTGGACCCTGTCATCAAAATGCTCCATCCCCTTTTCATCACAATGCTCCAGATATCCTATCATTTCAATGCTCCATGCCCGAGTCAACACAATGCTCCATGACCCCTGTCATCAAAATGCTTGATGAAACTTGTTATCAGAATGTTCCATGACCCCTGTCATCAAAATGATCCCTGACAGTTGTCATCGCAATGCTGCATGATACCTTTCATCCCAATTCTCTGTGACCGCTGTCATCACAATGCTCCAGGACAACTTTCATCACAATGCTCCATAACCCCTGTCATCACAACGTTCCATGAAAGTTGTCATCAAAATGCTCCATGACCCCGGTCACCACAACGTTCCCTGCCCTTGTCATCACAATGGTACATGGCCTGGTCATCACAATGTTCCATGGCCTCTGTCATCACCATGCTCCATGGTCTTTCTCATCACAAAGCTCTATGACCCCTGTCATCACAATGCTTCATGACCATTGTCATCACAATGCTCCCAGGCCCCTGTCATCACAATGCCTCATGGTCTTTGTAATCACAATGCTCAATGACCAATGTCATCACAGTGCTCCATGCCGTTGTCATCACAATGCTCCATGGTCCCTGTAATCACAATGCTCCATACCCTTGTCATCACAATGCTCCAGAACACTTGTCATCATAATGCTCCATTCCCGTGTCATCACATTGCTGAATGACACTTGTCATCACAATGTTCCTTGGCCTTTGTCATCACAGTGCTCCATGATACCTTTAATCAAAATTCTACATGACCACTCTCATCACAATGCAAGATGACCAATGTCATCACAATGCCCCATGACACGTGTCATCACAATTCGCCTTGGCCCTTGTCATCTCAATGCTGTATGAAACCTGTCATCAGTAGCTCCCAAGACCCTTGTCATCACAATGCTCCATTGTCCCGATAATCGCGTTGCTCCATGAACACTTTCATCACAATGCTCCTTGACCACTGTCACCATAATGCCCCATGACGTCTCTCATCACTGTGCTCCAAGGCCACTCTCATCAAAATGCTCCATGATCTGTGTCAGCACAATATTGCATGACACTTGTCATCACAATGCTCCATGATCCCTCTAATCACAATGATCCCTGCCAATTTCATCACAATGACCCAAGTCTCCTGTAATCACAATGCTCCATGCCCTTGTCATCACAATGCTCCAGGTCTGTTGTCATCACCATGCTTCATGCCCGTGTCATCACAATGCTCCATGAATCTTGTCCTCACAATGCTCCATGGCCCATGTCATCACAATGCTCCATGACCCCTCTCATCACAATGATCTATGGCCTTTGTCATCACAATGCTCCGTGACCCCCGTCAACACAATGCCTGATGACCCCTGTCATCAAAATGCTAAATGGCACTTGTCATCACAATGCTCTATGATGCCTGTCATCACTATTCTCCATGTCACTTGTTATCACAAGGCTCCATGGCCCCTGTACTCCCAGTACTCCATGACCCCTTTCATCACAATGCCCAATGTCACCTCTGATCACAATTCTCAATGGCATTTGTCATCACGATGCTCCATGACACCTGTCATCACAATGCTCCATGAGACTTGTCATCACAATGCTCCATGGCCCCTCTCATTCCTGTGCTCCATAATAACTTTAATCACATTTCTAGATGACCACTGCCATCACAATGCCCCATGACATTGTCATCACAATTCGCCATGACCATTGTCATCACAATGCTCCATGAACCATGTCATCACAGGGTCCCAGGACACTTGGCATCACAATGATCCATTACCACTTTCATCACAATGCTCCATGACCACTGTCATCTCAATGCTCCATGGCCTTTGTATTCACAATGCTCCATGGCCCCTGTAATCACAGTGCTCCATAACACCTTTCATCATAATGCTCCATGACCACTGCCATCTCAATGCCTCATGACGCCTGTCATCACAATTCTCCAAGGCCCCTCTCATCACAGTGCTCCATGACACTTGTCATCCCATTGCTCCATAACACCTGTCATCACAGTGTTCCCTGCCCATGTCATCAAAATGCTCCATGTCCCCTATAATCACAATGCTCCATGCCTTTTTCCTCACAAAGCTCCAGAATTTTGTCATCACAATGTTCCATGACCGTGGCATCCCAATGCTCCATGGCCCTTGTCATCACAATGCTCCAGAATTCTTGTCATCACAATGTTCCATGAACGTGTCATCACAATGCTACATGACCCTGGTCATCACAGTTCTCCATGACCTTTGTCATCACAATGCTCTATGTCACTTTTCATCACAATTCTCAATGACCACTTTAATCACTATGCTCGCTGACCATTTTCATCACATTTCTCTATTGTCATTACAATTCCCCATGGCCCCTTTCTTCACAATTCTCCATGATGCCTGTCATCACAATGCTCCATGGCTTTTGTTATCACAATGTTCCAGGACCAGTTTCATCACAATACTCCATCCCCCTTGTCATCACAGTGCACAATGAAAGCTTTCATTACAATGCTCCATGACACTTGTCATCACAATGCTCCATGGCCTTTATCGTCACAATGCTCCCAGGCACTTTTCATCACGATATTCCATGAAAACTTTCATCACATTGCTCCATGACCATTGTCATCACAATAGTCCATACCCATGTCAACACAATGCTGCATAATCCCTGTCATCCCAATTCTCCATGACTGCTGTCATCACAATAATCCAGGACAATTTTCATAACAATGCTTCATGCCCCCAGTCATCACAGTGCTCCATGATACCTTCCATCACAATTCCTAGATGATCAATGTCATCACAATGCCCCATGACACCTGTTATCACAATTCGCTATGACCCTTGTCATCACAATACTCGATGAACCGTGTCATCACAGTGTTCCAGGACACATGTCATCACAATGATCCATTAATATTTTCATCACAATGCTCCAATACACCTGTCATCACAATGCTCCATGTCCCCTCTTATCATATTGCTCCATGATCTCTTTCATCACAATGCTCCATGACCACTGTCATCACCATACCTCAAGACGCCTGTCATCTCAGTGCTCCATGGCCCCTTTCATCACAAGGCTCCATGAACCCAGTCATCACAATGTTCCCTGCCCTCTTCGTCACAATGCTCCATGGGCCCTGTCATCACAATGCTCCATGCCCTTGTCATCAAAATTCTCCAGAACTCTTGTCATCATAATGTTCCATGCCAATGTCATCAAAATGTCCCATGACACTTGTCATCACAATGCTCCATGGCCTTTGTCATCACAATGTTCCATGGCCCCTGTCATCACAGTGCTCCTTGATACCTTTCATCACAATTCTACATGACCACTGTCATCACAATGCCCCATTTCAGATGTCATCACAATTCGCCATGGTCCTTGTCATAACAATGCTCCATGAACCGTGTCATCACAAGGTTTCAGGACACTTGTCATCACAATGATCCATGATCACTTTCATCACAATGCTCCATGAACCCTGTCATCTCAATGCTCCATAGCCTTTGTATTCACAATGCTCCATGGACCCTGTAATCACAGTGCTCCATGACCCCTTTCATCACAATGCTCCAAGACCGCTGTCATCACAATGCCCCATGACGCCTGCCACCACCAATCTCCAAGGGCTCCCTTACCAAAAAGCTCCATGATCCCTGTCAGTACAATGTTCCATGACACTTTTCATCACAATGCTCCATGACCCCTGTCATCACAAAGTTCTCTGCCCATATCATCACAATGCTACTTGTCACCTTTCATCACAATGCTCCATGCCCTTTCATCACAATGCTCCAGATTTCTTGTCATCACAATGTTCCTTGACCGTGTCATCACAATGCTCCATGACCCGTGTCATCACAAAGCTCCATGACCCCTGGCATCACAATGATCCATGATTCCTTTCCTCACAGTGCTCCAGTACCCTTTTCATCACAATGCTCCATGCCATTGTCAGCACAATTCTCCTTGGACCCTGTCATCAAAATGCTCCATCCCCTTTTCATCACAATGCTCCAGATATCCTATCATTACAATGCTCCATGCCCGAGTCAACACAATGCTCCATGACCCCTGTCATCAAAATGCTTGATGAAACTTGTTATCAGAATGTTCCATGACCCCTGTCATCAAAATGATCCCTGACAGTTGTCATCGCAATGCTGCATGATACCTTTCATCCCAATTCTCTGTGACCGCTGTCATCACAATGCTCCAGGACAACTTTCATCAAAATGCTCCATGACCCCTGTCATCACAACGTTCCATGAAAGTTGTCATCAAAATGCTCCATGACCCCGGTCACCACAAGGTTCCCTGCCCTTGTCATCACAATGGTACATGGCCTGGTCATCACAATGTTCCATGGCCTCTGTCATCACCATGCTCCATGGTCTTTCTCATCACAAAGCTCTATGACCCCTGTCATCACAATGCTTCATGACCATTGTCATCACAATGCTCCCAGGCCCCTGTCATCACAATGCCTCATGGTCTTTGTAATCACAATGCTCAATGACCAATGTCATCACAGTGCTCCATGCCGTTGTCATCACAATGCTCCATGGTCCCTGTAATCACAATGCTCCATACCCTTGTCATCACAATGCTCCAGAACACTTGTCATCATAATGCTCAATTCCCGTGTCATCACATTGCTGAATGACACTTGTCATCACAATGTTCCTTGGCCTTTGTCATAACAGTGCTCCATGATACCTTTAATCAAAATTCTACATGACCACTCTCATCACAATGCAAGATGACCAATGTCATCACAATGCCCCATGACACGTGTCATAACAATTCGCCTTGGCCCTTGTCATCTCAATGCTGTATGAAACGTGTCATCAGTAGCTCCCAAGACCCTTGTCATCACAATGCTCCATGAACTCTGTTATCTCAATGTTCCATGGCCTTTGTATTCACAATGCTCCATTGTCCCGATAATCGTGTTGCTCCATGAACACTTTCATCACAATGCTCCTTGACCACTGTCACCATAATGCCCCATGACGTCTCTCATCACTGTGCTCCAAGGCCACTCTCATCAAAATGCTCCATGATCTGTGTCAGCACAATATTGCATGACACTTGTCATCACAATGCTCCATGATCCCTCTAATCACAATGATCCCTGCCAATTTCATCACAATGACCCAAGTCTCCTGTAATCACAATGTTCCATGCCCTTGTCATCACAATGCTCCAGGTCTGTTGTCATCACCATGCTTCATGCCCGTGTCATCACAATGCTCCATGAATCTTGTCCTCACAATGCTCCATGGCCCATGTCATCACAATGCTCCATGACCCCTCTCATCACAATGCTCTATGGCCTTTGTCATCACAATGCTCCGTGACCCCCGTCAACACAATGCCTGATGACCCCTGTCATCAAAATGCGAAATGGCACTTGTCATCACAATGCTCTATGATGCCTGTCATCACTATTTTCCATGTCACTTGTTATCACAAGGCTCCATGGCCCCTGTACTCCCAGTACTCCATGACCCCTTTCATCACAATGCCCAATGTCACCTCTGATCACAATTCTCAATGGCATTTGTCATCACGATGCTCCATGACACCTGTCATCACAATGCTCCATGAGACTTGTCATCACAATGCTCCATGGCCCCTCTCATTACTGTGCTCCATAATAACTTTAATCACATTTCTAGATGACCACTGCCATCACAATGCCCCATGACATTGTCATCACAATTCGCCATGACCATTGTCATCACAATGCTCCATGAACCATGTCATCACAGGGTCCCAGGACACTTGTCCTCACAATGATCCATTACCACTTTCATCACAATGCTCCATGACCACTGTCATCTCAATGCTCCATGGCCTTTGTATTCACAATGCTCCATGGCCCCTGTAATCACAGTGCTCCATAACACCTTTCATCATAATGCTCCATGACCACTGCCATCTCAATGCCTCATGACGCCTGTCATCACAATTCTCCAAGGCCCCTCTCATCACAGTGCTCCATGACACTTGTCATCCCATTGCTCCATAACACCTGTCATCACAGTGTTCCCTGCCCATGTCATCAAAATGCTCCATGTCCCCTATAATCACAATGCTCCATGCCTTTTTCCTCACAAAGCTCCAGAATTTTGTCATCACAATGTTCCATGACCGTGGCATCCCAATGCTCCATGGCCCTTGTCATCACAATGCTCCAGAATTCTTGTCATCACAATGTTCCATGAACGTGTCATCACAATGCTACATGACCCTGGTCATCACAGTTCTCCATGACCTTTGTCATCACAATGCTCTATGTCACTTTTCATCACAATTCTCAATGACCACTTTAATCACTATGCTCGCTGACCATTTTCATCACATTTCTCTATTGTCATTACAATTCCCCATGGCCCCTTTCTTCACAATTCTCCATGATGCCTGTCATCACAATGCTCCATGGCTTTTGTTATCACAATGTTCCAGGACCAGTTTCATCACAATACTCCATCCCCCTTGTCATCACAGTGCACAATGAAAGCTTTCATTACAATGCTCCATGACACTTGTCATCACAATGCTCCATGGCCTTTATCGTCACAATGCTCCCAGGCACTTTTCATCACGATATTCCATGAAAACTTTCATCACATTGCTCCATGACCATTGTCATCACAATAGTCCATACCCATGTCAACACAATGCTGCATAATCCCTGTCATCCCAATTCTCCATGACTGCTGTCATCACAATAATCCAGGACAATTTTCATAACAATGCTTCATGCCCCCAGTCATCACAGTGCTCCATGATACCTTCCATCACAATTCCTAGATGATCAATGTCATCACAATGCCCCATGACACCTGTTATCACAATTCGCTATGACCCTTGTCATCACAATACTCGATGAACCGTGTCATCACAGTGTTCCAGGACACATGTCATCACAATGATCCATTAATATTTTCATCACAATGCTCCAATACACCTGTCATCACAATGCTCCATGTCCCCTCTTATCATATTGCTCCATGATCTCTTTCATCACAATGCTCCATGACCACTGTCATCACCATACCTCAAGACGCCTGTCATCTCAGTGCTCCATGGCCCCTTTCATCACAAGGCTCCATGAACCCAGTCATCACAATGTTCCCTGCCCTCTTCGTCACAATGCTCCATGGGCCCTGTCATCACAATGCTCCATGCCCTTGTCATCAAAATTCTCCAGAACTCTTGTCATCATAATGTTCCATGCCAATGTCATCAAAATGTCCCATGACACTTGTCATCACAATGCTCCATGGCCTTTGTCATCACAATGTTCCATGGCCCCTGTCATCACAGTGCTCCTTGATACCTTTCATCACAATTCTACATGACCACTGTCATCACAATGCCCCATTTCAGATGTCATCACAATTCGCCATGGTCCTTGTCATAACAATGCTCCATGAACCGTGTCATCACAAGGTTTCAGGACACTTGTCATCACAATGATCCATGATCACTTTCATCACAATGCTCCATGAACCCTGTCATCTCAATGCTCCATAGCCTTTGTATTCACAATGCTCCATGGACCCTGTAATCACAGTGCTCCATGACCCCTTTCATCACAATGCTCCAAGACCGCTGTCATCACAATGCCCCATGACGCCTGCCACCACCAATCTCCAAGGGCTCCCTTACCAAAAAGCTCCATGATCCCTGTCAGTACAATGTTCCATGACACTTTTCATCACAATGCTCCATGACCCCTGTCATCACAAAGTTCTCTGCCCATATCATCACAATGCTACTTGTCACCTTTCATCACAATGCTCCATGCCCTTTCATCACAATGCTCCAGATTTCTTGTCATCACAATGTTCCTTGACCGTGTCATCACAATGCTCCATGACCCGTGTCATCACAAAGCTCCATGACCCCTGGCATCACAATGATCCATGATTCCTTTCCTCACAGTGCTCCAGTACCCTTTTCATCACAATGCTCCATGCCATTGTCAGCACAATTCTCCTTGGACCCTGTCATCAAAATGCTCCATCCCCTTTTCATCACAATGCTCCAGATATCCTATCATTACAATGCTCCATGCCCGAGTCAACACAATGCTCCATGACCCCTGTCATCAAAATGCTTGATGAAACTTGTTATCAGAATGTTCCATGACCCCTGTCATCAAAATGATCCCTGACAGTTGTCATCGCAATGCTGCATGATACCTTTCATCCCAATTCTCTGTGACCGCTGTCATCACAATGCTCCAGGACAACTTTCATCACAATGCTCCATGACCCCTGTCATCACAACGTTCCATGAAAGTTGTCATCAAAATGCTCCATGACCCCGGTCACCACAAGGTTCCCTGCCCTTGTCATCACAATGGTACATGGCCTGGTCATCACAATGTTCCATGGCCTCTGTCATCACCATGCTCCATGGTCTTTCTCATCACAAAGCTCTATGACCCCTGTCATCACAATGCTTGATGACCATTGTCATCACAATGCTCCCAGGCCCCTGTCATCACAATGCCTCATGGTCTTTGTAATCACAATGCTCAATGACCAATGTCATCACAGTGCTCCATGCCGTTGTCATCACAATGCTCCATGGTCCCTGTAATCACAATGCTCCATACCCTTGTCATCACAATGCTCCAGAACACTTGTCATCATAATGCTCCATTCCCGTGTCATCACATTGCTGAATGACACTTGTCATCACAATGTTCCTTGGCCTTTGTCATAACAGTGCTCCATGATACCTTTAATCAAAATTCTACATGACCACTCTCATCACAATGCAAGATGACCAATGTCATCACAATGCCCCATGACACGTGTCATCACAATTCGCCTTGGCCCTTGTCATCTCAATGCTGTATGAAACGTGTCATCAGTAGCTCCCAAGACCCTTGTCATCACAATGCTCCATGAACTCTGTTATCTCAATGTTCCATGGCCTTTGTATTCACAATGCTCCATTGTCCCGATAATCGTGTTGCTCCATGAACACTTTCATCACAATGCTCCTTGACCACTGTCACCATAATGCCCCATGACGTCTCTCATCACTGTGCTCCAAGGCCACTCTCATCAAAATGCTCCATGATCTGTGTCAGCACAATATTGCATGACACTTGTCATCACAATGCTCCATGATCCCTCTAATCACAATGATCCCTGCCAATTTCATCACAATGACCCAAGTCTCCTGTAATCACAATGTTCCATGCCCTTGTCATCACAATGCTCCAGGTCTGTTGTCATCACCATGCTTCATGCCCGTGTCATCACAATGCTCCATGAATCTTGTCCTCACAATGCTCCATGGCCCATGTCATCACAATGCTCCATGACCCCTCTCATCACAATGCTCTATGGCCTTTGTCATCACAATGCTCCGTGACCCCCGTCAACACAATGCCTGATGACCCCTGTCATCAAAATGCGAAATGGCACTTGTCATCACAATGCTCTATGATGCCTGTCATCACTATTTTCCATGTCACTTGTTATCACAATGCTCCATGGCCCCTGTACTCCCAGTACTCCATGACCCCTTTCATCACAATGCCCAATGTCATCTCTGATCACAATTCTCAATGGCATTTGTCATCACGATGCTCCATGACACCTGTCATCACAATGCTCCATGAGACTTGTCATCACAATGCTCCATGGCCCCTCTCATTACTGTGCTCCATAATAACTTTAATCACATTTCTAGATGACCACTGCCATCACAATGCCCCATGACATTGTCATCACAATTCGCCATGACCATTGTCATCACAATGCTCCATGAACCATGTCATCACAGGGTCCCAGGACACTTGTCCTCACAATGATCCATTACCACTTTCATCACAATGCTCCATGACCACTGTCATCTCAATGCTCCATGGCCTTTGTATTCACAATGCTCCATGGCCCCTGTAATCACAGTGCTCCATAACACCTTTCATCATAATGCTCCATGACCACTGCCATCTCAATGCCTCATGACGCCTGTCATCACAATTCTCCAAGGCCCCTCTCATCACAGTGCTCCATGACACTTGTCATCCCATTGCTCCATAACACCTGTCATCACAGTGTTCCCTGCCCATGTCATCAAAATGCTCCATGTCCCCTATAATCACAATGCTCCATGCCTTTTTCCTCACAAAGCTCCAGAATTTTGTCATCACAATGTTCCATGACCGTGGCATCCCAATGCTCCATGGCCCTTGTCATCACAATGCTCCAGAATTCTTGTCATCACAATGTTCCATGAACGTGTCATCACAATGCTACATGACCCTGGTCATCACAGTTCTCCATGACCTTTGTCATCACAATGCTCTATGTCACTTTTCATCACAATTCTCAATGACCACTTTAATCACTATGCTCGCTGACCATTTTCATCACATTTCTCTATTGTCATTACAATTCCCCATGGCCCCTTTCTTCACAATTCTCCATGATGCCTGTCATCACAATGCTCCATGGCTTTTGTTATCACAATGTTCCAGGACCAGTTTCATCACAATACTCCATCCCCCTTGTCATCACAGTGCACAATGAAAGCTTTCATTACAATGCTCCATGACACTTGTCATCACAATGCTCCATGGCCTTTATCGTCACAATGCTCCCAGGCACTTTTCATCACGATATTCCATGTAAACTTTCATCACATTGCTCCATGACCATTGTCATCACAATAGTCCATACCCATGTCAACACAATGCTGCATAATCCCTGTCATCCCAATTCTCCATGACTGCTGTCATCACAATAATCCAGGACAATTTTCATAACAATGCTTCATGCCCCCAGTCATCACAGTGCTCCATGATACCTTTCATCACAATTCCTAGATGATCAATGTCATCACAATGCCCCATGACACCTGTTATCACAATTCGCTATGACCCTTGTCATCACACTACTCGATGAACCGTGTCATCACAGTGTTCCAGGACACATGTCATCACAATGATCCATTAATATTTTCATCACAATGCTCCAATATACCTGTCATCACAATGCTCCATGTCCCCTCTTATCATATTGCTCCATGATCTCTTTCATCACAATGCTCCATGACCACTGTCATCACCATACCTCAAGACGCCTGTCATCTCAATGCTCCATGGCCCCTTTCATCACAGTGCTCCATGAACCCAGTCATCACAATGTTCCCTGCTCTCTTCGTCACAATGCTCCATGGGCCCTGTCATCACAATGCTCCATGCCCTTGTCATCAAAATTCTCCAGAACTCTTGTCATCATAATGTTCCATGCCAATGTCATCAAAATGTCCCATGACACTTGTCATCACAATGCTCCATGGCCTTTGTCATCACAATGTTCCATGGCCCCTGTCATCACAGTGCTCCTTGATACCTTTCATCACAATTCTACATGACCACTGTCATCACAATGCCCCATTTCAGATGTCATCACAATTCGTCATGGTCCTTGTCATAACAATGCTCCATGAACCGTGTCATCACAAGGTTTCAGGACACTTGTCATCACAATGATCCATGATCACTTTCATCACAATGCTCCATGAACCCTGTCATCTCAATGCTCCATAGCCTTTGTATTCACAATGCTCCATGGACCCTGTAATCACAGTGCTCCATGACCCCTTTCATCACAATGCTCCAAGACCGCTGTCATCACAATGCCCCATGACGCCTGCCACCACCAATCTCCAAGGGCTCCCTTACCAAAAAGCTCCATGATCCCTGTCAGTACAATGTTCCATGACACTTTTCATCACAATGCTCCATGACCCTTGTCATCACAAAGCTCCATGACCCCTGTCATCACAATGATCCATGATTCCCTTCCTCACAGTGCTCCAGTACCCTTTTCATCACAATGCTCCATGCCATTGTCAGCACAATTCTCCTTGGACCCTGTCATCAAAATGCTCCATCCCCTTTTCATCACAATGCTCCAGATATCCTATCATTACAATGCTCCATGCTCGTGTCAACACAATGCTCCATGACCCCTGTCATCAAAATGCTTTATGAACCTTGTTATCAGAATGTTCCATGACCCCTGTCATCAAAATGATCCTTGACCGTTGTCATCACAATGCTGCATGATACCTTTCATCCCAATTCTCTGTGACCGCTGTCATCACAATGCTCCAGGACAACTTTCATCACAATGCTCCATGACCCCTGTCATCACAACGTTCCATGAAAGTTGTCATCAAAATGCTCCATGACCCCGGTCACCACAAGGTTCCCTGCCCTTGTCATCACAATGGTACATGGCCTGGTCATCACAATGTTCCATGGCCTCTGTCATCACCATGCTCCATGGTCTTTCTCATCACAATGCTCTATGACCCCTGTCATCACAATGCTTGATGACCATTGTCATCACAATGCTCCAAGGCCCCTGTCATCACAATGCCTCATGGTCTTTGTAATCACAATGCTCAATGACCAATGTCATCACAGTGCTCCATGCCGTTGTCATCACAATGCTCCATGGTCCCTGTAATCACAATGCTCCATACTCTTGTCATCACAATGTTCCTTGGCCTTTGTCATCACAGTGCTCCATGATACCTTTAATCAAAATTCTACATGACCACTCTCATCACAATGCAAGATGACCAATGTCATCACAATGCCCCATGACACGTGTCATCACAATTCGCCTTGGCCCTTGTCATCTCAATGCTGTATGAAACGTGTCATCAGTAGCTCCCGAGACCCTTGTCATCACAATGCTCCATGAACTCTGTTATCTCAATGTTCCATGGCCTTTGTATTCACAATGCTCTATTGTCCCGATAATCGCGTTGCTCCATGAACACTTTCATCACAATGCTCCTTGACCACTGTCACCATAATGCCCCATGACGTCTCTCATCACTGTGCTCCAAGGCCACTCTCATCAAAATGCTCCATGATCTGTGTCAGCACAATATTGCATGACACTTGTCATCACAATGCTCCATGATCCCTCTAATCACAATGATCCCTGCCAATTTCATCACAATGACCCAAGTCTCCTGTAATCACAATGCTCCATGCCCTTGTCATCACAATGCTCCAGGTCTGTTGTCATCACCATGCTTCATGCCCGTGTCATCACAATGCTCCATGAATCTTGTCTTCACAATGCTCCATGGCCCATGTCATCACAATGCTCCATGACCCCTCTCATCACAATGCTCTATGGCCTTTGTCATCACAATGCTCCGTGACCCCCGTCAACACAGTGCCTGATGAACTCTGTCATCAAAATGCTAAATGGCACTTGTCATCACAATGCTCTATGATGCCTGTCATCACTATTCTCCATGTCACTTGTTATCACAAGGCTCCATGGCCCCTGTACTCCCAGTACTCCATGACCCCTTTCATCACAATGCCCAATGTCACCTCTGATCACAATTCTCAATGGCATTTGTCATCACGATGCTCCATGACACCTGTCATCACAATGCTCCATGAGACTTGTCATCACAATGCTCCATGGCCCCTCTCATTCCTGTGCTCCATAATAACTTTAATCACATTTCTAGATGACCACTGCCATCACAATGCCCCATGACATTGTCATCACAATTCGCCATGACCATTGTCATCACAATGCTCCATGAACCATGTCATCACAGGGTCCCAGGACACTTGGCATCACAATGATCCATTACCACTTTCATCACAATGCTCCATGACCACTGTCATCTCAATGCTCCATGGCCTTTGTATTCACAATGCTCCATGGCCCCTGTAATCACAGTGCTCCATAACACCTTTCATCATAATGCTCCATGACCACTGCCATCTCAATGCCTCATGACGCCTGTCATCACAATTCTCCAAGGCCCCTCTCATCACAGTGCTCCATGACACTTGTCATCCCATTGCTCCATAACACCTGTCATCACAGTGTTCCCTGCCCATGTCATCAAAATGCTCCATGTCCCCTATAATCACAATGCTCCATGCCTTTTTCCTCACTAAGCTCCAGAATTTTGTCATCACAATGTTCCATGACCGTGGCATCCCAATGCTCCATGGCCCTTGTCATCACAATGCTCCAGAATTCTTGTCATCACAATGTTCCATGAACGTGTCATCACAATGCTACATGACCCTGGTCATCACAGTTCTCCATGACCTTTGTCATCACAATGCTCTATGTCACTTTTCATCACAATTCTCAATGACCACTTTAATCACTATGCTCACTGACCATTTTCATCACATTTCTCTATTGTCATTACAATTCCCCATGGCCCCTTTCTTCACAATTCTCCATGATGCCTGTCATCACAATGCTCCATGGCTTTTGTTATCACAATGTTCCAGGACCAGTTTCATCACAATACTCCATCCCCCTTGTCATCACAGTGCACAATGAAAGCTTTCATTACAATGCTCCATGACACTTGTCATCACAATGCTCCATGGCCTTTATCGTCACAATGCTCCCAGGCACTTTTCATCACGATATTCCATGAAAACTTTCATCACATTGCTCCATGACCATTGTCATCACAATAGTCCATACCCATGTCAACACAATGCTGCATAATCCCTGTCATCCCAATTCTCCATGACTGCTGTCATCACAATAATCCAGGACAATTTTCATAACAATGCTTCATGCCCCCAGTCATCACAGTGCTCCATGATACCTTCCATCACAATTCCTAGATGATCAATGTCATCACAATGCCCCATGACACCTGTTATCACAATTCGCTATGACCCTTGTCATCACAATACTCGATGAACCGTGTCATCACAGTGTTCCAGGACACATGTCATCACAATGATCCATTAATATTTTCATCACAATGCTCCAATACACCTGTCATCACAATGCTCCATGTCCCCTCTTATCATATTGCTCCATGATCTCTTTCATCACAATGCTCCATGACCACTGTCATCACCATACCTCAAGACGCCTGTCATCTCAGTGCTCCATGGCCCCTTTCATCACAAGGCTCCATGAACCCAGTCATCACAATGTTCCCTGCCCTCTTCGTCACAATGCTCCATGGGCCCTGTCATCACAATGCTCCATGCCCTTGTCATCAAAATTCTCCAGAACTCTTGTCATCATAATGTTCCATGCCAATGTCATCAAAATGTCCCATGACACTTGTCATCACAATGCTCCATGGCCTTTGTCATCACAATGTTCCATGGCCCCTGTCATCACAGTGCTCCTTGATACCTTTCATCACAATTCTACATGACCACTGTCATCACAATGCCCCATTTCAGATGTCATCACAATTCGCCATGGTCCTTGTCATAACAATGCTCCATGAACCGTGTCATCACAAGGTTTCAGGACACTTGTCATCACAATGATCCATGATCACTTTCATCACAATGCTCCATGAACCCTGTCATCTCAATGCTCCATAGCCTTTGTATTCACAATGCTCCATGGACCCTGTAATCACAGTGCTCCATGACCCCTTTCATCACAATGCTCCAAGACCGCTGTCATCACAATGCCCCATGACGCCTGCCACCACCAATCTCCAAGGGCTCCCTTACCAAAAAGCTCCATGATCCCTGTCAGTACAATGTTCCATGACACTTTTCATCACAATGCTCCATGACCCCTGTCATCACAAAGTTCTCTGCCCATATCATCACAATGCTACTTGTCACCTTTCATCACAATGCTCCATGCCCTTTCATCACAATGCTCCAGATTTCTTGTCATCACAATGTTCCTTGACCGTGTCATCACAATGCTCCATGACCCGTGTCATCACAAAGCTCCATGACCCCTGGCATCACAATGATCCATGATTCCTTTCCTCACAGTGCTCCAGTACCCTTTTCATCACAATGCTCCATCCCATTGTCAGCACAATTCTCCTTGGACCCTGTCATCAAAATGCTCCATCCCCTTTTCATCACAATGCTCCAGATATCCTATCATTACAATGCTCCATGCCCGAGTCAACACAATGCTCCATGACCCCTGTCATCAAAATGCTTGATGAAACTTGTTATCAGAATGTTCCATGACCCCTGTCATCAAAATGATCCCTGACAGTTGTCATCGCAATGCTGCATGATACCTTTCATCCCAATTCTCTGTGACCGCTGTCATCACAATGCTCCAGGACAACTTTCATCAAAATGCTCCATGACCCCTGTCATCACAACGTTCCATGAAAGTTGTCATCAAAATGCTCCATGACCCCGGTCACCACAAGGTTCCCTGCCCTTGTCATCACAATGGTACATGGCCTGGTCATCACAATGTTCCATGGCCTCTGTCATCACCATGCTCCATGGTCTTTCTCATCACAAAGCTCTATGACCCCTGTCATCACAATGCTTCATGACCATTGTCATCACAATGCTCCCAGGCCCCTGTCATCACAATGCCTCATGGTCTTTGTAATCACAATGCTCAATGACCAATGTCATCACAGTGCTCCATGCCGTTGTCATCACAATGCTCCATGGTCCCTGTAATCACAATGCTCCATACCCTTGTCATCACAATGCTCCAGAACACTTGTCATCATAATGCTCCATTCCCGTGTCATCACATTGCTGAATGACACTTGTCATCACAATGTTCCTTGGCCTTTGTCATAACAGTGCTCCATGATACCTTTAATCAAAATTCTACATGACCACTCTCATCACAATGCAAGATGACCAATGTCATCACAATGCCCCATGACACGTGTCATAACAATTCGCCTTGGCCCTTGTCATCTCAATGCTGTATGAAACGTGTCATCAGTAGCTCCCAAGACCCTTGTCATCACAATGCTCCATGAACTCTGTTATCTCAATGTTCCATGGCCTTTGTATTCACAATGCTCCATTGTCCCGATAATCGTGTTGCTCCATGAACACTTTCATCACAATGCTCCTTGACCACTGTCACCATAATGCCCCATGACGTCTCTCATCACTGTGCTCCAAGGCCACTCTCATCAAAATGCTCCATGATCTGTGTCAGCACAATATTGCATGACACTTGTCATCACAATGCTCCATGATCCCTCTAATCACAATGATCCCTGCCAATTTCATCACAATGACCCAAGTCTCCTGTAATCACAATGTTCCATGCCCTTGTCATCACAATGCTCCAGGTCTGTTGTCATCACCATGCTTCATGCCCGTGTCATCACAATGCTCCATGAATCTTGTCCTCACAATGCTCCATGGCCCATGTCATCACAATGCTCCATGACCCCTCTCATCACAATGCTCTATGGCCTTTGTCATCACAATGCTCCGTGACCCCCGTCAACACAATGCCTGATGACCCCTGTCATCAAAATGCGAAATGGCACTTGTCATCACAATGCTCTATGATGCCTGTCATCACTATTTTCCATGTCACTTGTTATCACAAGGCTCCATGGCCCCTGTACTCCCAGTACTCCATGACCCCTTTCATCACAATGCCCAATGTCACCTCTGATCACAATTCTCAATGGCATTTGTCATCACGATGCTCCATGACACCTGTCATCACAATGCTCCATGAGACTTGTCATCACAATGCTCCATGGCCCCTCTCATTACTGTGCTCCATAATAACTTTAATCACATTTCTAGATGACCACTGCCATCACAATGCCCCATGACATTGTCATCACAATTCGCCATGACCATTGTCATCACAATGCTCCATGAACCATGTCATCACAGGGTCCCAGGACACTTGTCCTCACAATGATCCATTACCACTTTCATCACAATGCTCCATGACCACTGTCATCTCAATGCTCCATGGCCTTTGTATTCACAATGCTCCATGGCCCCTGTAATCACAGTGCTCCATAACACCTTTCATCATAATGCTCCATGACCACTGCCATCTCAATGCCTCATGACGCCTGTCATCACAATTCTCCAAGGCCCCTCTCATCACAGTGCTCCATGACACTTGTCATCCCATTGCTCCATAACACCTGTCATCACAGTGTTCCCTGCCCATGTCATCAAAATGCTCCATGTCCCCTATAATCACAATGCTCCATGCCTTTTTCCTCACAAAGCTCCAGAATTTTGTCATCACAATGTTCCATGACCGTGGCATCCCAATGCTCCATGGCCCTTGTCATCACAATGCTCCAGAATTCTTGTCATCACAATGTTCCATGAACGTGTCATCACAATGCTACATGACCCTGGTCATCACAGTTCTCCATGACCTTTGTCATCACAATGCTCTATGTCACTTTTCATCACAATTCTCAATGACCACTTTAATCACTATGCTCGCTGACCATTTTCATCACATTTCTCTATTGTCATTACAATTCCCCATGGCCCCTTTCTTCACAATTCTCCATGATGCCTGTCATCACAATGCTCCATGGCTTTTGTTATCACAATGTTCCAGGACCAGTTTCATCACAATACTCCATCCCCCTTGTCATCACAGTGCACAATGAAAGCTTTCATTACAATGCTCCATGACACTTGTCATCACAATGCTCCATGGCCTTTATCGTCACAATGCTCCCAGGCACTTTTCATCACGATATTCCATGAAAACTTTCATCACATTGCTCCATGACCATTGTCATCACAATAGTCCATACCCATGTCAACACAATGCTGCATAATCCCTGTCATCCCAATTCTCCATGACTGCTGTCATCACAATAATCCAGGACAATTTTCATAACAATGCTTCATGCCCCCAGTCATCACAGTGCTCCATGATACCTTCCATCACAATTCCTAGATGATCAATGTCATCACAATGCCCCATGACACCTGTTATCACAATTCGCTATGACCCTTGTCATCACAATACTCGATGAACCGTGTCATCACAGTGTTCCAGGACACATGTCATCACAATGATCCATTAATATTTTCATCACAATGCTCCAATACACCTGTCATCACAATGCTCCATGTCCCCTCTTATCATATTGCTCCATGATCTCTTTCATCACAATGCTCCATGACCACTGTCATCACCATACCTCAAGACGCCTGTCATCTCAGTGCTCCATGGCCCCTTTCATCACAAGGCTCCATGAACCCAGTCATCACAATGTTCCCTGCCCTCTTCGTCACAATGCTCCATGGGCCCTGTCATCACAATGCTCCATGCCCTTGTCATCAAAATTCTCCAGAACTCTTGTCATCATAATGTTCCATGCCAATGTCATCAAAATGTCCCATGACACTTGTCATCACAATGCTCCATGGCCTTTGTCATCACAATGTTCCATGGCCCCTGTCATCACAGTGCTCCTTGATACCTTTCATCACAATTCTACATGACCACTGTCATCACAATGCCCCATTTCAGATGTCATCACAATTCGCCATGGTCCTTGTCATAACAATGCTCCATGAACCGTGTCATCACAAGGTTTCAGGACACTTGTCATCACAATGATCCATGATCACTTTCATCACAATGCTCCATGAACCCTGTCATCTCAATGCTCCATAGCCTTTGTATTCACAATGCTCCATGGACCCTGTAATCACAGTGCTCCATGACCCCTTTCATCACAATGCTCCAAGACCGCTGTCATCACAATGCCCCATGACGCCTGCCACCACCAATCTCCAAGGGCTCCCTTACCAAAAAGCTCCATGATCCCTGTCAGTACAATGTTCCATGACACTTTTCATCACAATGCTCCATGACCCCTGTCATCACAAAGTTCTCTGCCCATATCATCACAATGCTACTTGTCACCTTTCATCACAATGCTCCATGCCCTTTCATCACAATGCTCCAGAATTCTTGTCATCACAATGTTCCTTGACCGTGTCATCACAATGCTCCATGACCCGTGTCATCACAAAGCTCCATGACCCCTGGCATCACAATGATCCATGATTCCTTTCCTCACAGTGCTCCAGTACCCTTTTCATCACAATGCTCCATGCCATTGTCAGCACAATTCTCCTTGGACCCTGTCATCAAAATGCTCCATCCCCTTTTCATCACAATGCTCCAGATATCCTATCATTACAATGCTCCATGCCCGAGTCAACACAATGCTCCATGACCCCTGTCATCAAAATGCTTGATGAAACTTGTTATCAGAATGTTCCATGACCCCTGTCATCAAAATGATCCCTGACAGTTGTCATCGCAATGCTGCATGATACCTTTCATCCCAATTCTCTGTGACCGCTGTCATCACAATGCTCCAGGACAACTTTCATCAAAATGCTCCATGACCCCTGTCATCACAACGTTCCATGAAAGTTGTCATCAAAATGCTCCATGACCCCGGTCACCACAAGGTTCCCTGCCCTTGTCATCACAATGGTACATGGCCTGGTCATCACAATGTTCCATGGCCTCTGTCATCACCATGCTCCATGGTCTTTCTCATCACAAAGCTCTATGACCCCTGTCATCACAATGCTTCATGACCATTGTCATCACAATGCTCCCAGGCCCCTGTCATCACAATGCCTCATGGTCTTTGTAATCACAATGCTCAATGACCAATGTCATCACAGTGCTCCATGCCGTTGTCATCACAATGCTCCATGGTCCCTGTAATCACAATGCTCCATACCCTTGTCATCACAATGCTCCAGAACACTTGTCATCATAATGCTCCATTCCCGTGTCATCACATTGCTGAATGACACTTGTCATCACAATGTTCCTTGGCCTTTGTCATAACAGTGCTCCATGATACCTTTAATCAAAATTCTACATGACCACTCTCATCACAATGCAAGATGACCAATGTCATCACAATGCCCCATGACACGTGTCATCACAATTCGCCTTGGCCCTTGTCATCTCAATGCTGTATGAAACGTGTCATCAGTAGCTCCCAAGACCCTTGTCATCACAATGCTCCATGAACTCTGTTATCTCAATGTTCCATGGCCTTTGTATTCACAATGCTCCATTGTCCCGATAATCGTGTTGCTCCATGAACACTTTCATCACAATGCTCCTTGACCACTGTCACCATAATGCCCCATGACGTCTCTCATCACTGTGCTCCAAGGCCACTCTCATCAAAATGCTCCATGATCTGTGTCAGCACAATATTGCATGACACTTGTCATCACAATGCTCCATGATCCCTCTAATCACAATGATCCCTGCCAATTTCATCACAATGACCCAAGTCTCCTGTAATCACAATGTTCCATGCCCTTGTCATCACAATGCTCCAGGTCTGTTGTCATCACCATGCTTCATGCCCGTGTCATCACAATGCTCCATGAATCTTGTCCTCACAATGCTCCATGGCCCATGTCATCACAATGCTCCATGACCCCTCTCATCACAATGCTCTATGGCCTTTGTCATCACAATGCTCCGTGACCCCCGTCAACACAATGCCTGATGACCCCTGTCATCAAAATGCGAAATGGCACTTGTCATCACAATGCTCTATGATGCCTGTCATCACTATTTTCCATGTCACTTGTTATCACAAGGCTCCATGGCCCCTGTACTCCCAGTACTCCATGACCCCTTTCATCACAATGCCCAATGTCATCTCTGATCACAATTCTCAATGGCATTTGTCATCACGATGCTCCATGACACCTGTCATCACAATGCTCCATGAGACTTGTCATCACAATGCTCCATGGCCCCTCTCATTACTGTGCTCCATAATAACTTTAATCACATTTCTAGATGACCACTGCCATCACAATGCCCCATGACATTGTCATCACAATTCGCCATGACCATTGTCATCACAATGCTCCATGAACCATGTCATCACAGGGTCCCAGGACACTTGTCCTCACAATGATCCATTACCACTTTCATCACAATGCTCCATGACCACTGTCATCTCAATGCTCCATGGCCTTTGTATTCACAATGCTCCATGGCCCCTGTAATCACAGTGCTCCATAACACCTTTCATCATAATGCTCCATGACCACTGCCATCTCAATGCCTCATGACGCCTGTCATCACAATTCTCCAAGGCCCCTCTCATCACAGTGCTCCATGACACTTGTCATCCCATTGCTCCATAACACCTGTCATCACAGTGTTCCCTGCCCATGTCATCAAAATGCTCCATGTCCCCTATAATCACAATGCTCCATGCCTTTTTCCTCACAAAGCTCCAGAATTTTGTCATCACAATGTTCCATGACCGTGGCATCCCAATGCTCCATGGCCCTTGTCATCACAATGCTCCAGAATTCTTGTCATCACAATGTTCCATGAACGTGTCATCACAATGCTACATGACCCTGGTCATCACAGTTCTCCATGACCTTTGTCATCACAATGCTCTATGTCACTTTTCATCACAATTCTCAATGACCACTTTAATCACTATGCTCGCTGACCATTTTCATCACATTTCTCTATTGTCATTACAATTCCCCATGGCCCCTTTCTTCACAATTCTCCATGATGCCTGTCATCACAATGCTCCATGGCTTTTGTTATCACAATGTTCCAGGACCAGTTTCATCACAATACTCCATCCCCCTTGTCATCACAGTGCACAATGAAAGCTTTCATTACAATGCTCCATGACACTTGTCATCACAATGCTCCATGGCCTTTATCGTCACAATGCTCCCAGGCACTTTTCATCACGATATTCCATGTAAACTTTCATCACATTGCTCCATGACCATTGTCATCACAATAGTCCATACCCATGTCAACACAATGCTGCATAATCCCTGTCATCCCAATTCTCCATGACTGCTGTCATCACAATAATCCAGGACAATTTTCATAACAATGCTTCATGCCCCCAGTCATCACAGTGCTCCATGATACCTTTCATCACAATTCCTAGATGATCAATGTCATCACAATGCCCCATGACACCTGTTATCACAATTCGCTATGACCCTTGTCATCACACTACTCGATGAACCGTGTCATCACAGTGTTCCAGGACACATGTCATCACAATGATCCATTAATATTTTCATCACAATGCTCCAATATACCTGTCATCACAATGCTCCATGTCCCCTCTTATCATATTGCTCCATGATCTCTTTCATCACAATGCTCCATGACCACTGTCATCACCATACCTCAAGACGCCTGTCATCTCAATGCTCCATGGCCCCTTTCATCACAGTGCTCCATGAACCCAGTCATCACAATGTTCCCTGCTCTCTTCGTCACAATGCTCCATGGGCCCTGTCATCACAATGCTCCATGCCCTTGTCATCAAAATTCTCCAGAACTCTTGTCATCATAATGTTCCATGCCAATGTCATCAAAATGTCCCATGACACTTGTCATCACAATGCTCCATGGCCTTTGTCATCACAATGTTCCATGGCCCCTGTCATCACAGTGCTCCTTGATACCTTTCATCACAATTCTACATGACCACTGTCATCACAATGCCCCATTTCAGATGTCATCACAATTCGCCATGGTCCTTGTCATAACAATGCTCCATGAACCGTGTCATCACAAGGTTTCAGGACACTTGTCATCACAATGATCCATGATCACTTTCATCACAATGCTCCATGAACCCTGTCATCTCAATGCTCCATAGCCTTTGTATTCACAATGCTCCATGGACCCTGTAATCACAGTGCTCCATGACCCCTTTCATCACAATGCTCCAAGACCGCTGTCATCACAATGCCCCATGACGCCTGCCACCACCAATCTCCAAGGGCTCCCTTACCAAAAAGCTCCATGATCCCTGTCAGTACAATGTTCCATGACACTTTTCATCACAATGCTCCATGACCCTTGTCATCACAAAGCTCCATGACCCCTGTCATCACAATGATCCATGATTCCCTTCCTCACAGTGCTCCAGTACCCTTTTCATCACAATGCTCCATGCCATTGTCAGCACAATTCTCCTTGGACCCTGTCATCAAAATGCTCCATCCCCTTTTCATCACAATGCTCCAGATATCCTATCATTACAATGCTCCATGCTCGTGTCAACACAATGCTCCATGACCCCTGTCATCAAAATGCTTTATGAACCTTGTTATCAGAATGTTCCATGACCCCTGTCATCAAAATGATCCTTGACCGTTGTCATCACAATGCTGCATGATACCTTTCATCCCAATTCTCTGTGACCGCTGTCATCACAATGCTCCAGGACAACTTTCATCACAATGCTCCATGACCCCTGTCATCACAACGTTCCATGAAAGTTGTCATCAAAATGCTCCATGACCCCGGTCACCACAAGGTTCCCTGCCCTTGTCATCACAATGGTACATGGCCTGGTCATCACAATGTTCCATGGCCTCTGTCATCACCATGCTCCATGGTCTTTCTCATCACAATGCTCTATGACCCCTGTCATCACAATGCTTGATGACCATTGTCATCACAATGCTCCAAGGCCCCTGTCATCACAATGCCTCATGGTCTTTGTAATCACAATGCTCAATGACCAATGTCATCACAGTGCTCCATGCCGTTGTCATCACAATGCTCCATGGTCCCTGTAATCACAATGCTCCATACTCTTGTCATCACAATGTTCCTTGGCCTTTGTCATCACAGTGCTCCATGATACCTTTAATCAAAATTCTACATGACCACTCTCATCACAATGCAAGATGACCAATGTCATCACAATGCCCCATGACACGTGTCATCACAATTCGCCTTGGCCTTTGTCATCTCAATGCTGTATGAAACGTGTCATCAGTAGCTCCCGAGACCCTTGTCATCACAATGCTCCATGAACTCTGTTATCTCAATGTTCCATGGCCTTTGTATTCACAATGCTCTATTGTCCCGATAATCGCGTTGCTCCATGAACACTTTCATCACAATGCTCCTTGACCACTGTCACCATAATGCCCCATGACGTCTCTCATCACTGTGCTCCAAGGCCACTCTCATCAAAATGCTCCATGATCTGTGTCAGCACAATATTGCATGACACTTGTCATCACAATGCTCCATGATCCCTCTAATCACAATGATCCCTGCCAATTTCATCACAATGACCCAAGTCTCCTGTAATCACAATGCTCCATGCCCTTGTCATCACAATGCTCCAGGTCTGTTGTCATCACCATGCTTCATGCCCGTGTCATCACAATGCTCCATGAATCTTGTCTTCACAATGCTCCATGGCCCATGTCATCACAATGCTCCATGACCCCTCTCATCACAATGCTCTATGGCCTTTGTCATCACAATGCTCCGTGACCCCCGTCAACACAGTGCCTGATGAACTCTGTCATCAAAATGCTAAATGGCACTTGTCATCACAATGCTCTATGATGCCTGTCATCACTATTCTCCATGTCACTTGTTATCACAAGGCTCCATGGCCCCTGTACTCCCAGTACTCCATGACCCCTTTCATCACAATGCCCAATGTCACCTCTGATCACAATTCTCAATGGCATTTGTCATCACGATGCTCCATGACACCTGTCATCACAATGCTCCATGAGACTTGTCATCACAATGCTCCATGGCCCCTCTCATTACTGTGCTCCATAATAACTTTAATCACATTTCTAGATGACCACTGCCATCACAATGCCCCATGACATTGTCATCACAATTCGCCATGACCATTGTCATCACAATGCTCCATGAACCATGTCATCACAGGGTCCCAGGACACTTGGCATCACAATGATCCATTACCACTTTCATCACAATGCTCCATGACCACTGTCATCTCAATGCTCCATGGCCTTTGTATTCACAATGCTCCATGGCCCCTGTAATCACAGTGCTCCATAACACCTTTCATCATAATGCTCCATGACCACTGCCATCTCAATGCCTCATGACGCCTGTCATCACAATTCTCCAAGGCCCCTCTCATCACAGTGCTCCATGACACTTGTCATCCCATTGCTCCATAACACCTGTCATCACAGTGTTCCCTGCCCATGTCATCAAAATGCTCCATGTCCCCTATAATCACAATGCTCCATGCCTTTTTCCTCACAAAGCTCCAGAATTTTGTCATCACAATGTTCCATGACCGTGGCATCCCAATGCTCCATGGCCCTTGTCATCACAATGCTCCAGAATTCTTGTCATCACAATGTTCCATGAACGTGTCATCACAATGCTACATGACCCTGGTCATCACAGTTCTCCATGACCTTTGTCATCACAATGCTCTATGTCACTTTTCATCACAATTCTCAATGACCACTTTAATCACTATGCTCGCTGACCATTTTCATCACATTTCTCTATTGTCATTACAATTCCCCATGGCCCCTTTCTTCACAATTCTCCATGATGCCTGTCATCACAATGCTCCATGGCTTTTGTTATCACAATGTTCCAGGACCAGTTTCATCACAATACTCCATCCCCCTTGTCATCACAGTGCACAATGAAAGCTTTCATTACAATGCTCCATGACACTTGTCATCACAATGCTCCATGGCCTTTATCGTCACAATGCTCCCAGGCACTTTTCATCACGATATTCCATGAAAACTTTCATCACATTGCTCCATGACCATTGTCATCACAATAGTCCATACCCATGTCAACACAATGCTGCATAATCCCTGTCATCCCAATTCTCCATGACTGCTGTCATCACAATAATCCAGGACAATTTTCATAACAATGCTTCATGCCCCCAGTCATCACAGTGCTCCATGATACCTTTCATCACAATTCCTAGATGATCAATGTCATCACAATGCCCCATGACACCTGTTATCACAATTCGCTATGACCCTTGTCATCACAATACTCGATGAACCGTGTCATCACAGTGTTCCAGGACACATGTCATCACAATGATCCATTAATATTTTCATCACAATGCTCCAATACACCTGTCATCACAATGCTCCATGTCCCCTCTTATCATATTGCTCCATGATCTCTTTCATCACAATGCTCCATGACCACTGTCATCACCATACCTCAAGACGCCTGTCATCTCAGTGCTCCATGGCCCCTTTCATCACAAGGCTCCATGAACCCAGTCATCACAATGTTCCCTGCCCTCTTCGTCACAATGCTCCATGGGCCCTGTCATCACAATGCTCCATGCCCTTGTCATCAAAATTCTCCAGAACTCTTGTCATCATAATGTTCCATGCCAATGTCATCAAAATGTCCCATGACACTTGTCATCACAATGCTCCATGGCCTTTGTCATCACAATGTTCCATGGCCCCTGTCATCACAGTGCTCCTTGATACCTTTCATCACAATTCTACATGACCACTGTCATCACAATGCCCCATTTCAGATGTCATCACAATTCGCCATGGTCCTTGTCATAACAATGCTCCATGAACCGTGTCATCACAAGGTTTCAGGACACTTGTCATCACAATGATCCATGATCACTTTCATCACAATGCTCCATGAACCCTGTCATCTCAATGCTCCATAGCCTTTGTATTCACAATGCTCCATGGACCCTGTAATCACAGTGCTCCATGACCCCTTTCATCACAATGCTCCAAGACCGCTGTCATCACAATGCCCCATGACGCCTGCCACCATCAATCTCCAAGGGCTCCCTTACCAAAAAGCTCCATGATCCCTGTCAGTACAATGTTCCATGACACTTTTCATCACAATGCTCCATGACCCCTGTCATCACAAAGTTCTCTGCCCATATCATCACAATGCTACTTGTCACCTTTCATCACAATGCTCCATGCCCTTTCATCACAATGCTCCAGATTTCTTGTCATCACAATGTTCCTTGACCGTGTCATCACAATGCTCCATGACCCGTGTCATCACAAAGCTCCATGACCCCTGGCATCACAATGATCCATGATTCCTTTCCTCAGAGTGCTCCAGTACCCTTTTCATCACAATGCTCCATGCCATTGTCAGCACAATTCTCCTTGGACCCTGTCATCAAAATGCTCCATCCCCTTTTCATCACAATGCTCCAGATATCCTATCATTTCAATGCTCCATGCTCGTGTCAACACAATGCTCCATGACCCCTGTCATCAAAATGCTTGATGAAACTTGTTATCAGAATGTTCCATGACCCCTGTCATCAAAATGATCCCTGACCGTTGTCATCGCAATGCTGCATGATACCTTTCATCCCAATTCTCTGTGACCGCTGTCATCACAATGCTCCAGGACAACTTTCATCACAATGCTCCATGACCCCTGTCATCACAACGTTCCATGAAAGTTGTCATCAAAATGCTCCATGACCCCGGTCACCACAAGGTTCCCTGCCCTTGTCATCACAATGGTACATGGCCTGGTCATCACAATGTTCCATGGCCTCTGTCATCACCATGCTCCATGGTCTTTCTCATCACAATGCTCTATGACCCCTGTCATCACAATGCTTCATGACCATTGTCATCACAATGCTCCCAGGCCCCTGTCATCACAATGCCTCATGGTCTTTGTAATCACAATGCTCAATGACCAATGTCATCACAGTGCTCCATGCCGTTGTCATCACAATGCTCCATGGTCCCTGTAATCACAATGCTCCATACCCTTGTCATCACAATGCTCCAGAACACTTGTCATCATAATGCTCCATTCCCGTGTCATCACATTGCTGAATGACACTTGTCATCACAATGTTCCTTGGCCTTTGTCATCACAGTGCTCCATGATACCTTTAATCAAAATTCTACATGACCACTCTCATCACAATGCAAGATGACCAATGTCATCACAATGCCCCATGACACGTGTCATCACAATTCGCCTTGGCCCTTGTCATCTCAATGCTGTATGAAACGTGTCATCAGTAGCTCCCAAGACCCTTGTCATCACAATGCTCCATGAACTCTGTTATCTCAATGTTCCATGGCCTTTGTATTCACAATGCTCCATTGTCCCGATAATCGTGTTGCTCCATGAACACTTTCATCACAATGCTCCTTGACCACTGTCACCATAATGCCCCATGACGTCTCTCATCACTGTGCTCCAAGGCCACTCTCATCAAAATGCTCCATGATCTGTGTCAGCACAATATTGCATGACACTTGTCATCACAATGCTCCATGATCCCTCTAATCACAATGATCCCTGCCAATTTCATCACAATGACCCAAGTCTCCTGTAATCACAATGCTCCATGCCCTTGTCATCACAATGCTCCAGGTCTGTTGTCATCACCATGCTTCATGCCCGTGTCATCACAATGCTCCATGAATCTTGTCCTCACAATGCTCCATGGCCCATGTCATCACAATGCTCCATGACCCCTCTCATCACAATGATCTATGGCCTTTGTCATCACAATGCTCCGTGACCCCCGTCAACACAATGCCTGATGACCCCTGTCATCAAAATGCTAAATGGCACTTGTCATCACAATGCTCTATGATGCCTGTCATCACTATTCTCCATGTCACTTGTTATCACAAGGCTCCATGGCCCCTGTACTCCCAGTACTCCATGACCCCTTTCATCACAATGCCCAATGTCACCTCTGATCACAATTCTCAATGGCATTTGTCATCACGATGCTCCATGACACCTGTCATCACAATGCTCCATGAGACTTGTCATCACAATGCTCCATGGCCCCTCTCATTCCTGTGCTCCATAATAACTTTAATCACATTTCTAGATGACCACTGCCATCACAATGCCCCATGACATTGTCATCACAATTCGCCATGACCATTGTCATCACAATGCTCCATGAACCATGTCATCACAGGGTCCCAGGACACTTGTCATCACAATGATCCATTACCACTTTCATCACAATGCTCCATGACCCCTGTCATCACAAAGTTCTCTGCCCATATCATCACAATGCTACTTGTCACCTTTCATCACAATGCTCCATGCCCTTTCATCACAATGCTCCAGATTTCTTGTCATCACAATGTTCCTTGACCGTGTCATCACAATGCTCCATAACCCGTGTCATCACAAAGCTCCATGACCCCTGGCATCACAATGATCCATGATTCCTTTCCTCAGAGTGCTCCAGTACCCTTTTCATCACAATGCTCCATGCCATTGTCAGCACAATTCTCCTTGGACCCTGTCATCAAAATGCTCCATCCCCTTTTCATCACAATGCTCCAGATATCCTATCATTTCAATGCTACATGCCCGTGTCAACACAATGCTCCATGACCCCTGTCATCAAAATGCTTGATGAAACTTGTTATCAGAATGTTCCATGACCCCTGTCATCAAAATGATCCCTGACAGTTGTCATCGCAATGCTGCATGATACCTTTCATCCCAATTCTCTGTGACCGCTGTCATCACAATGCTCCAGGACAACTTTCATCACAATGCTCCATGACCCCTGTCATCACAACGTTCCATGAAAGTTGTCATCAAAATGCTCCATGACCTCGGTCACCACAAGGTTCCCTGCCCTTGTCATCACAATGGTACATGGCCTGGTCATCACAATGTTCCATGGCCTCTGTCATCACCATGCTCCATGGTCTTTCTCATCACAATGCTCTATGACCCCTGTCATCACAATGCTTGATGACCATTGTCATCACAATGCTCCCAGGCCCCTGTCATCACAATGCCTCATGGTCTTTGTAATCACAATGCTCAATGACCAATGTCATCACAGTGCTCCATGCCGTTGTCATCACAATGCTCCATGGTCCCTGTAATCACAATGCTCCATACCCTTGTCATCACAATGCTCCAGAACACTTGTCATCATAATGCTCCATTCCCGTGTCATCACATTGCTGAATGACACTTGTCATCACAATGTTCCTTGGCCTTTGTCATCACAGTGCTCCATGATACCTTTAATCAAAATTCTACATGACCACTCTCATCACAATGCAAGATGACCAATGTCATCACAATACCCCATGACACGTGTCATCACAATTCGCCTTGGCCCTTGTCATCTCAATGCTGTATGAAACGTGTCATCAGTAGCTCCCAAGACCCTTGTCATCACAATGCTCCATGAACTCTGTTATCTCAATGTTCCATGGCCTTTGTATTCACAATGCTCCATTGTCCCGATAATCGCGTTGCTCCATGAACACTTTCATCACAATGCTCCTTGACCACTGTCACCATAATGCCCCATGACGTCTCTCATCACTGTGCTCCAAGGCCACTCTCATCAAAATGCTCCATGATCTGTGTCAGCACAATATTGCATGACACTTGTCATCACAATGCTCCATGATCCCTCTAATCACAATGATCCCTGCCAATTTCATCACAATGACCCAAGTCTCCTGTAATCACAATGTTCCATGCCCTTGTCATCACAATGCTCCAGGTCTGTTGTCATCACCATGCTTCATGCCCGTGTCATCACAATGCTCCATGAATCTTGTCCTCACAATGCTCCATGGCCCATGTCATCACAATGCTCCATGACCCCTCTCATCACAATGCTCTATGGCCTTTGTCATCACAATGCTCCGTGACCCCCGTCAACACAATGCCTGATGACCCCTGTCATCAAAATGCGAAATGGCACTTGTCATCACAATGCTCTATGATGCCTGTCATCACTATTTTCCATGTCACTTGTTATCACAAGGCTCCATGGCCCCTGTACTCCCAGTACTCCATGACCCCTTTCATCACAATGCCCAATGTCACCTCTGATCACAATTCTCAATGGCATTTGTCATCACGATGCTCCATGAGACTTGTCATCACAATGCTCCATGGCCCCTCTCATTACTGTGCTCCATAATAACTTTAATCACATTTCTAGATGACCACTGCCATCACAATGCCCCATGACATTGTCATCACAATTCGCCATGACCATTGTCATCACAATGCTCCATGAACCATGTCATCACAGGGTCCCAGGACACTTGGCATCACAATGATCCATTACCACTTTCATCACAATGCTCCATGACCACTGTCATCTCAATGCTCCATGGCCTTTGTATTCACAATGCTCCATGGCCCCTGTAATCACAGTGCTCCATAACACCTTTCATCATAATGCTCCATGACCACTGCCATCTCAATGCCTCATGACGCCTGTCATCACAATTCTCCAAGGCCCCTCTCATCACAGTGCTCCATGACACTTGTCATCCCATTGCTCCATAACACCTGTCATCACAGTGTTCCCTGCCCATGTCATCAAAATGCTCCATGTCCCCTATAATCACAATGCTCCATGCCTTTTTCCTCACAAAGCTCCAGAATTTTGTCATCACAATGTTCCATGACCGTGGCATCCCAATGCTCCATGGCCCTTGTCATCACAATGCTCCAGAATTCTTGTCATCACAATGTTCCATGAACGTGTCATCACAATGCTACATGACCCTGGTCATCACAGTTCTCCATGACCTTTGTCATCACAATGCTCTATGTCACTTTTCATCACAATTCTCAATGACCACTTTAATCACTATGCTCGCTGACCATTTTCATCACATTTCTCTATTGTCATTACAATTCCCCATGGCCCCTTTCTTCACAATTCTCCATGATGCCTGTCATCACAATGCTCCATGGCTTTTGTTATCACAATGCTCCAGGACCAGTTTCATCACAATACTCCATCCCCCTTGTCATCACAGTGCACAATGAAAGCTTTCATTACAATGCTCCATGACACTTGTCATCACAATGCTCCATGGCCTTTATCGTCACAATGCTCCCAGGCACTTTTCATCACGATATTCCATGAAAACTTTCATCATATTGCTCCATGACCATTGTCATCACAATAGTCCATACCCATGTCAACACAATGCTGCATAATCCCTGTCATCCCAATTCTCCATGACTGCTGTCATCACAATAATCCAGGACAATTTTCATAACAATGCTTCATGCCCCCAGTCATCACAGTGCTCCATGATACCTTTCATCACAATTCCTAGATGATCAATGTCATCACAATGCCCCATGACACCTGTTATCACAATTCGCTATGACCCTTGTCATCACACTACTCGATGAACCGTGTCATCACAGTGTTCCAGGACACATGTCATCACAATGATCCATTAATATTTTCATCACAATGCTCCAATACACGTGTCATCACAATGCTCCATGTCCCCTCTTATCATATTGCTCCATGATCTCTTTCATCACAATGCTCCATGACCACTGTCATCACCATACCTCAAGACGCCTGTCATCTCAATGCTCCATGGCCCCTTTCATCACAATGCTCCATGAACCCAGTCATCACAATGTTCCCTGCCCTCTTCGTCACAATGCTCCATGGGCCCTGTCATCACAATGCTCCATGCCCTGGTCATCAAAATGCTCCAGAACTCTTGTCATCATAATGTTCCATGCCAATGTCATCAAAATGTCCCATGACACTTGTCATCACAATGCTCCATGGCCTTTGTCATCACAATGTTCCATGGCCCCTGTCATCACAGTGCTCCTTGATACCTTTCATCACAATTCTACATGACCACTGTCATCACAATGCCCCATTTCAGATGTCATCACAATTCGCCATGGTCCTTGTCATAACAATGCTCCATGAACCGTGTCATCACAAGGTTTCAGGACACTTGTCATCACAATGATCCATGATCACTTTCATCACAATGCTCCATGAACCCTGTCATCTCAATGCTCCATAGCCTTTGTATTCACAATGCTCCATGGACCCTGTAATCACAGTGCTCCATGACCCCTTTCATCACAATGCCCAAGACCGCTGTCATCACAATGCCCCATGACGCCTGCCACCACCAATCTCCAAGGGCTCCCTTACCAAAAAGCTCCATGATCCCTGTCAGTACAATGTTCCATGACACTTTTCATCACAATGCTCCATGACCCTTGTCATCACAAAGCTCCATGACCCCTGTCATCACAATGATCCATGATTCCCTTCCTCACAGTGCTCCAGTACCCTTTTCATCACAATGCTCCATGCCATTGTCAGCACAATTCTCCTTAGACCCTGTCATCAAAATGCTCCATCCCCTTTTCATCACAATGCTCCAGATATCCTATCATTACAATGCTCCATGCTCGTGTCAACACAATGCTCCATGACCCCTGTCATCAAAATGCTTTATGAACCTTGTTATCAGAATGTTCCATGACCCCTGTCATCAAAATGATCCTTGACCGTTGTCATCACAATGCTGCATGATACCTTTCATCCCAATTCTCTGTGACCGCTGTCATCACAATGCTCCAGGACAACTTTCATCACAATGCTCCATGACCCCTGTCATCACAACGTTCCATGAAAGTTGTCATCAAAATGCTCCATGACCTCGGTCACCACAAGGTTCCCTGCCCTTGTCATCACAATGGTACATGGCCTGGTCATCACAATGTTCCATGGCCTCTGTCATCACCATGCTCCATGGTCTTTCTCATCACAATGCTCTATGAACCCTGTCATCACAATGCTTGATGACCATTGTCATCACAATGCTCCAAGGCCCCTGTCATCACAATGCCTCATGGTCTTTGTAATCACAATGCTCAATGACCAATGTCATCACAGTGCTCCATGCCGTTGTCATCACAATGCTCCATGGTCCCTGTAATCACAATGCTCCATACTCTTGTCATCACAATGTTCCTTGGCCTTTGTCATCACAGTGCTCCATGATACCTTTAATCAAAATTCTACATGACCACTCTCATCACAATGCAAGATGACCAATGTCATCACAATGCCCCATGACACGTGTCATCACAATTCGCCTTGGCCCTTGTCATCTCAATGCTGTATGAAACGTGTCATCAGTAGCTCCCAAGACCCTTGTCATCACAATGCTCCATGAACTCTGTTATCTCAATGTTCCATGGCCTTTGTGTTCACAATGCTCCATTGTCCCGATAATCGCGTTGCTCCATGAACACTTTCATCACAATGCTCCTTGACCACTGTCACCATAATGCCCCATGACGTCTCTCATCACTGTGCTCCAAGGCCACTCTCATGAAAATGCTCCATGATCTGTGTCAGCACAATATTGCATGACACTTGTCATCACAATGCTCCATGATCCCTCTAATCACAATGATCCCTGCCAATTTCATCACAATGACCCAAGTCTCCTGTAATCACAATGCTCCATGCCCTTGTCATCACAATGCTCCAGGTCTGTTGTCATCACCATGCTTCATGCCCGTGTCATCACAATGCTCCATGAATCTTGTCCTCACAATGCTCCATGGCCCATGTCATCACAATGCTCCATGACCCCTCTCATCACAATGATCTATGGCCTTTGTCATCACAATGCTCCGTGACCCCCGTCAACACAATGCCTGATGACCCCTGTCATCAAAATGCTAAATGGCACTTGTCATCACAATGCTCTATGATGCCTGTCATCACTATTCTCCATGTCACTTGTTATCACAAGGCTCCATGGCCCCTGTACTCCCAGTACTCCATGACCCCTTTCATCACAATGCCCAATGTCACCTCTGATCACAATTCTCAATGGCATTTGTCATCACGATGCTCCATGACACCTGTCATCACAATGCTCCATGAGACTTGGCTCCCTTACCAAAAAGCTCCATGATCCCTGTCAGTACAATGTTCCATGACACTTTTCATCACAATGCTCCATGACCCTTGTCATCACAAAGCTCCATGACCCCTGTCATCACAATGATCCATGATTCCCTTCCTCACAGTGCTCCAGTACCCTTTTCATCACAATGCTCCATGCCATTGTCAGCACAATTCTCCTTGGACCCTGTCATCAAAATGCTCCATCCCCTTTTCATCACAATGCTCCAGATATCCTATCATTACAATGCTCCATGCTCGTGTCAACACAATGCTCCATGACCCCTGTCATCAAAATGCTTTTTGAACCTTGTTATCAGAATGTTCCATGACCCCTGTCATCAAAATGATCCTTGACCGTTGTCATCACAATGCTGCATGATACCTTTCATCCCAATTCTCTGTGACCGCTGTCATCACAATGCTCCAGGACAACTTTCATCACAATGCTCCATGACCCCTGTCATCACAACGTTCCATGAAAGTTGTCATCAAAATGCACCATGACCCCGGTCACCGCAAGGTTCCCTGCCCTTGTCATCACAATGGTACATGGCCTGGTCATCACAATGTTCCATGGCCTCTGTCATCACCATGCTCCATCGTCTTTCTCATCACAATGCTCTATGACCCCTGTCATCACAATGCTTCATGACCATTGTCATCACAATGCTCCAAGGCCCCTGTCATCACAATGCCTCATGGTCTTTGTAATCACAATGCTCAATGACCAATGTCATCACAGTGCTCCATGCCGTTGTCATCACAATGCTCCATGGTCCCTGTAATCACAATGCTCCATACTCTTGTCATCACAATGTTCCTTGGCCTTTGTCATCACAGTGCTCCATGATACCTTTAATCAAAATTCTACATGACCACTCTCATCACAATGCAAGATGACCAATGTCATCACAATGCCCCATGACACGTGTCATCACAATTCGCCTTGGCCCTTGTCATCTCAATGCTGTATGAAACGTGTCATCAGTAGCTCCCAAGACCCTTGTCATCACAATGCTCCATGAACTCTGTTATCTCAATGTTCCATGGCCTTTGTATTCACAATGCTCCATTGTCCCGATAATCGCGTTGCTCCATGAACACTTTCATCACAATGCTCCTTGACCACTCTCACCATAATGCCCCATGACGTCTCTCATCACTGTGCTCCAAGGCCACTCTCATCAAAATGCTCCATGATCTGTGTCAGCACAATATTGCATGACACTTGTCATCACAATGCTCCATGATCCCTCTAATCACAATGATCCCTGCCAATTTCATCACAATGACCCAAGTCTCCTGTAATCACAATGCTCCATGCCCTTGTCATCACAATGCTCCAGGTCTGTTGTCATCACCATGCTTCATGCCCGTGTCATCACAATGCTCCATGAATCTTGTCCTCACAATGCTCCATGGCCCATGTCATCACAATGCTCCATGACCCCTCTCATCACAATGCTCTATGGCCTTTGTCATCACAATGCTCTGTGACCCCCGTCAACACAATGCCTGATGACCCCTGTCATCAAAATGCTAAATGGCACTTGTCATCACAATGCTCTATGATGCCTGTCATCACTATTCTCCATGTCACTTGTTATCACAAGGCTCCATGGCCCCTGTACTCCCAGTACTCCATGACCCCTTTCATCACAATGCCCAATGTCACCTCTGATCACAATTCTCAATGGCATTTGTCATCACGATGCTCCATGACACCTGTCATCACAATGCTCCATGAGACTTGTCATCACAATGCTCCATGGCCCCTCTCATTCCTGTGCTCCATAATAACTTTAATCACATTTCTAGATGACCACTGCCATCACAATGCCCCATGACATTGTCATCACAATTCGCCATGACCATTGTCATCACAATGCTCCATGAACCATGTCATCACAGGGTCCCAGGACACTTGTCATCACAATGATCCATTACCACTTTCATCACAATGCTCCATGACCCCTGTCATCACAAAGTTCTCTGCCCATATCATCACAATGCTACTTGTCACCTTTCATCACAATGCTCCATGCCCTTTCATCACAATGCTCCAGATTTCTTGTCATCACAATGTTCCTTGACCGTGTCATCACAATGCTCCATAACCCGTGTCATCACAAAGCTCCATGACCCCTGGCATCACAATGATCCATGATTCCTTTCCTCAGAGTGCTCCAGTACCCTTTTCATCACAATGCTCCATGCCATTGTCAGCACAATTCTCCTTGGACCCTGTCATCAAAATGCTCCATCCCCTTTTCATCACAATGCTCCAGATATCCTATCATTTCAATGCTACATGCCCGTGTCAATACAATGCTCCATGACCCCTGTCATCAAAATGCTTGATGAAACTTGTTATCAGAATGTTCCATGACCCCTGTCATCAAAATGATCCCTGACAGTTGTGATCGCAATGCTGCATGATACCTTTCATCCCAATTCTCTGTGACCGCTGTCATCACAATGCTCCAGGACAACTTTCATCACAATGCTCCATGACCCCTGTCATCACAACGTTCCATGAAAGTTGTCATCAAAATGCTCCATGACCTCGGTCACCACAAGGTTCCCTGCCCTTGTCATCACAATGGTACATGGCCTGGTCATCACAATGTTCCATGGCCTCTGTCATCACCATGCTCCATGGTCTTTCTCATCACAATGCTCTATGACCCCTGTCATCACAATGCTTGATGACCATTGTCATCACAATGCTCCAAGGCCCCTGTCATCACAATGCCTCATGGTCTTTGTAATCACAATGCTCAATGACCAATGTCATCACAGTGCTCCATGCCGTTGTCATCACAATGCTCCATGGTCCCTGTAATCACAATGCTCCATACCCTTGTCATCACAATGCTCCAGAACACTTGTCATCATAATGCTCCATTCCCGTGTCATCACATTGCTGAATGACACTTGTCATCACAATGTTCCTTGGCCTTTGTCATCACAGTGCTCCATGATACCTTTAATCAAAATTCTACATGACCACTCTCATCACAATGCAAGATGACCAATGTCATCACAATGCCCCATGACACGTGTCATCACAATTCGCCTTGGCCCTTGTCATCTCAATGCTGTATGAAACGTGTCATCAGTAGCTCCCAAGACCCTTGTCATCACAATGCTCCATGAACTCTGTTATCTCAATGTTCCATGGCCTTTGTATTCACAATGCTCCATTGTCCCGATAATCGCGTTGCTCCATGAACACTTTCATCACAATGCTCCTTGACCACTGTCACCATAATGCCCCATGACGTCTCTCATCACTGTGCTCCAAGGCCACTCTCATCAAAATGCTCCATGATCTGTGTCAGCACAATATTGCATGACACTTGTCATCACAATGCTCCATGATCCCTCTAATCACAATGATCCCTGCCAATTTCATCACAATGACCCAAGTCTCCTGTAATCACAATGCTCCATGCCCTTGTCATCACAATGCTCCAGGTCTGTTGTCATCACCATGCTTCATGCCCGTGTCATCACAATGCTCCATGAATCTTGTCCTCACAATGCTCCATGGCCCATGTCATCACAATGCTCCATGACCCCTCTCATCACAATGCTCTATGGCCTTTGTCATCACAATGCTCCGTGACCCCCGTCAACACAATGCCTGATGACCCCTGTCATCAAAATGCTAAATGGCACTTGTCATCACAATGCTCTATGATGCCTGTCATCACTATTCTCCATGTCACTTGTTATCACAAGGCTCCATGGCCCCTGTACTCCCAGTACTCCATGACCCCTTTCATCACAATGCCCAATGTCACCTCTGATCACAATTCTCAATGGCATTTGTCATCACGATGCTCCATGACACCTGTCATCACAATGCTCCATGAGACTTGTCATCACAATGCTCCATGGCCCCTCTCATTCCTGTGCTCCATAATAACTTTAATCACATTTCTAGATGACCACTGCCATCACAATGCCCCATGACATTGTCATCACAATTCGCCATGACCATTGTCATCACAATGCTCCATGAACCATGTCATCACAGGGTCCCAGGACACTTGTCATCACAATGATCCATTACCACTTTCATCACAATGCTCCATGACCCCTGTCATCACAAAGTTCTCTGCCCATATCATCACAATGCTACTTGTCACCTTTCATCACAATGCTCCATGCCCTTTCATCACAATGCTCCAGATTTCTTGTCATCACAATGTTCCTTGACCGTGTCATCACAATGCTCCATAACCCGTGTCATCACAAAGCTCCATGACCCCTGGCATCACAATGATCCATGATTCCTTTCCTCAGAGTGCTCCAGTACCCTTTTCATCACAATGCTCCATGCCATTGTCAGCACAATTCTCCTTGGACCCTGTCATCAAAATGCTCCATCCCCTTTTCATCACAATGCTCCAGATATCCTATCATTTCAATGCTACATGCCCGTGTCAATACAATGCTCCATGACCCCTGTCATCAAAATGCTTGATGAAACTTGTTATCAGAATGTTCCATGACCCCTGTCATCAAAATGATCCCTGACAGTTGTGATCGCAATGCTGCATGATACCTTTCATCCCAATTCTCTGTGACCGCTGTCATCACAATGCTCCAGGACAACTTTCATCACAATGCTCCATGACCCCTGTCATCACAACGTTCCATGAAAGTTGTCATCAAACTGCTCCATGACCTCGGTCACCACAAGGTTCCCTGCCATTGTCATCACAATGGTACATGGCCTGGTCATCACAATGTTCCATGGCCTCTGTCATCACCATGCTCCATGGTCTTTCTCATCACAATGCTCTATGACCCCTGTCATCACAATGCTTGATGACCATTGTCATCACAATGCTCCAAGGCCCCTGTCATCACAATGCCTCATGGTCTTTGTAATCACAATGCTCAATGACCAATGTCATCACAGTGCTCCATGCCGTTGTCATCACAATGCTCCATGGTCCCTGTAATCACAATGCTCCATACCCTTGTCATCACAATGCTCCAGAACACTTGTCATCATAATGCTCCATTCCCGTGTCATCACATTGCTGAATGACACTTGTCATCACAATGTTCCTTGGCCTTTGTCATCACAGTGCTCCATGATACCTTTAATCAAAATTCTACATGACCACTCTCATCACAATGCAAGATGACCAATGTCATCACAATGCCCCATGACACGTGTCATCACAATTCGCCTTGGCCCTTGTCATCTCAATGCTGTATGAAACGTGTCATCAGTAGCTCCCAAGACCCTTGTCATCACAATGCTCCATGAACTCTGTTATCTCAATGTTCCATGGCCTTTGTATTCACAATGCTCCATTGTCCCGATAATCGCGTTGCTCCATGAACACTTTCATCACAATGCTCCTTGACCACTCTCACCATAATGCCCCATGACGTCTCTCATCACTGTGCTCCAAGGCCACTCTCATCAAAATGCTCCATGATCTGTGTCAGCACAATATTGCATGACACTTGTCATCACAATGCTCCATGATCCCTCTAATCACAATGATCCCTGCCAATTTCATCACAATGACCCAAGTCTCCTGTAATCACAATGCTCCATGCCCTTGTCATCACAATGCTCCAGGTCTGTTGTCATCACCATGCTTCATGCCCGTGTCATCACAATGCTCCATGAATCTTGTCCTCACAATGCTCCATGGCCCATGTCATCACAATGCTCCATGAACCCTCTCATCACAATGCTCCATGACCCCTCTCATCACAATGATCTATGGCCTTTGTCATCACAATGCTCCGTGACCCCCGTCAACACAATGCCTGATGACCCCTGTCATCAAAATGCTAAATGGCACTTGTCATCACAATGCTCTATGATGCCTGTCATCACTATTCTCCATGTCACTTGTTATCACAAGGCTCCATGGCCCCTGTACTCCCAGTACTCCATGACCCCTTTCATCACAATGCCCAATGTCACCTCTGATCACAATTCTCAATGGCATTTGTCATCACGATGCTCCGTGACACCTGTCATCACAATGCTCCATGAGTCTTGTCATCACAATGCTCCATGGCCCCTCTCATTCCTGTGCTCCATAATAACTTTAATCACATTTCTAGATGACCACTGCCATCACAATGCCCCATGACATTGTCATCACAATTCGCCATGACCATTGTCATCACAATGCTACATGAACCATGTCATCACAGGGTCCCAGGCCACTTGTCCTCACAATGATCCATTACCACTTTCATCACAATGCTCCATGACCACTGTCATCTCAATGCTCCATGGCCTTTGTATTCACAATGCTCCATGGCCCCTGTAATCACAGAGCTCCATAACACCTTTCATCATAATGCTCCATGACCACTGCCATCTCAATGCCTCATGACTCCTGTCATCACAATTCTCCAAGGCCCCTCTCATCACAGTGCTCCATGACACTTGTCATCCCATTGCTCCATAACACCTGTCATCACAGTGTTCCCTGCCCATGTCATCAAAATGCTCCATGTCCCCTATAATCACAATGCTCCATGCCTTTTTCCTCACAAAGCTCCAGAATTTTGTCATCACAATGTTCCATGACCGTGGCATCCCAATGCTCCATGGCCCTTGTCATCACAATGCTCCAGAATTCTTGTCATCACAATGTTCCATGAACGTGTCATCACAATGCTACATGACCCTGGTCATCACAGTTCTCCATGACCTTTGTCATCACAATGCTCTATGTCACTTTTCATCACAATTCTCAATGACCACTTTAATCACTATGCTCGCTGACCATTTTCATCACATTTCTCTATTGTCATTACAATTCCCCATGGCCCCTTTCTTCACAATTCTCCATGATGCCTGTCATCACAATGCTCCATGGCTTTTGTTATCACAATGTTCCAGGACCAGTTTCATCACAATACTCCATCCCCCTTGTCATCACAGTGCACAATGAAAGCTTTCATTACAATGCTCCATGACACTTGTCATCACAATGCTCCATGGCCTTTATCGTCACAATGCTCCCAGGCACTTTTCATCACGATATTCCATGAAAACTTTCATCACATTGCTCCATGACCATTGTCATCACAATAGTCCATACCCATGTCAACACAATGCTGCATAATCCCTGTCATCCCAATTCTCCATGACTGCTGTCATCCCAATAATCCAGTACAATTTTCATAACAATGCTTCATGCCCCCAGTCATCACAGTGCTCCATGATACCTTCCATCACAATTCCTAGATGATCAATGTCATCACAATGCCCCATGACACCTGTTATCACAATTCGCTATGACCCTTGTCATCACAATACTCGATGAACCGTGTCATCACAGTGTTCCAGGACACATGTCATCACAATGATCCATTAATATTTTCATCACAATGCTCCAATACACCTGTCATCACAATGCTCCATGTCCCCTCTTATCATGTTGCTCCATGATCTCTTTCATCACAATGCTCCATGACCACTGTCATCACCATACCTCAAGACGCCTGTCATCTCAGTGCTCCATGGCCCCTTTCATCACAAGGCTCCATGAACCCAGTCATCACAATGTTCCCTGCCCTCTTCGTCACAATGCTCCATGGGCCCTGTCATCACAATGCTCCATGCCCTTGTCATCAAAATTCTCCAGAACTCTTGTCATCATAATGTTCCATGCCAATGTCATCAAAATGTCCCATGACACTTGTCATCACAATGCTCCATGGCCTTTGTCATCACAATGTTCCATGGCCCCTGTCATCACAGTGCTCCTTGATACCTTTCATCACAATTCTACATGACCACTGTCATCACAATGCCCCATTTCAGATGTCATCACAATTCGCCATGGTCCTTGTCATAACAATGCTCCATGAACCGTGTCATCACAAGGTTTCAGGACACTTGTCATCACAATGATCCATGATCACTTTCATCACAATGCTCCATGAACCCTGTCATCTCAATGCTCCATAGCCTTTGTATTCACAATGCTCCATGGCCCCTGTAATCACAGTGCTCCATGACCCCTTTCATCACAATGCTCCAAGACCGCTGTCATCACAATGCCCCATGACGCCTGCCACCACCAATCTCCAAGGGCTCCCTTACCAAAAAGCTCCATGATCCCTGTCAGTACAATGTTCCATGACACTTTTCATCATAATGCTCCATGACCCCTGTCATCACAAAGTTCTCTGCCCATATCATCACAATGCTACTTGTCACCTTTCATCACAATGCTCCATGCCATTGTCAGCACAATGCTCCTTGGACCCTGTCATCAAAATGCTCCATCCCCTTTTCATCACAATGCTCCAGATATCCTATCATTACCATGCTCCATGCCCGTGTCAACACAATGCTCCATGACCCCTGTCATCAAAATGCTTGATGAAACTTGTTATCAGAATATTCCATGACCCCTGTCATCAAAATGATCCCTGACCGTTGTCATCACAATGCTGCATGATAACTTTCATCCCAATTCTCTGTGACCGCTGTCATCACAATGCTCCATGACCCCTGTCATCACAACGTTCCATGAAAGTTGTCATCAAAATGCTCCATGACCCCGGTCACCACAAGGTTCCCTGCCCTTGTCATCACAATGGTACATGGCCTGGTCATCACAATGTTCCATGGCCTCTGTCATCACCATGCTCCATGGTCTTTCTCATCACAATGCTCTATGACCCCTGTCATCACAATGCTTGATGACCATTGTCATCACAATGCTCCCAGGCCCCTGTCATCACAATGCCTCATGGTCTTTGTAATCACAATGCTCAATGACCAATGTCATCACAGTGCTCCATGCCATTGTCATCACAATGCTCCAGAGCACTTGTCATCATAATGCTCCATTCCCGTGTCATCACATTGCTGAATGACACTTGTCATCAAAATGTTCCTTGGCCTTGTCATCACAGTGCTCCATGATACCTTTAATGAAAATTCTACATGACCACTCTCATCACAATGCAAGATGACCAATGTCATCACAATGCCCCATGACACCTGTTATCACAATTCGCTATGACCCTTGTCATCACAATACTTGATGAACCGTGTCATCACAGTGTTCCAGGACACATGTCATCACAATGATCCATTAATATTTTCATCACAATGCTCCAATACACCTGTCATCACAATGCTCCATGTCCCCTCTTATCATATTGCTCCATGATCTCTTTCATCACAATGCTCCATGACCATTGTCATCACCATACCTGAAGACGCCTGTCATCTCAGTGCTCCATGGCCCCTTTCATCACAAGGTTCCATGAACCCAGTCATCACAATGTTCCCTGCCCTCTTCGTCACAATGCTCCATGGGCCCTGTCATCACAATGCTCCATGCCCTTGTCATCAAAATTCTCCAGAACTCTTGTCATCATAATGTTCCATGCCAATGTCATCAAAATGTCCCATGACACTTGTCATCACAATGCTCCATGGCCTTTGTCATCACAATGTTCCATGGCCACTGTCATCACAGTGCTCCTTGATACCTTTCATCACAATTCTACATGACCACTGTCATCACAATGCCTCATTTCAGATGTCATCACAATTCGCCATGGTCCTTGTCATAACAATGCTCCATGAACCGTGTCATCACAAGGTTTCAGGACACTTGTCATCACAATGATCCATGATCACATTCATCACAATGCTCCATGAACCCTGTCATCTCAATGCTCCATAGCCTTTGTATTTACAATGCTCCATGGCCCCTCTAATCACAGTGCTCCATGACCCCTTTCATTACAATGCTCCAAGACCGCTGTCATCACAATGCCCCATGACGCCTGCCTTCACAAATCTCCAAGACCTCTCTTACCAAAAAGCTCCATGATCCCTGTCAGTACAATATTCCATGACACTTTTTATCACAATGCTCCATGACCCCTGTCATCAAAAAGTTCTCTGCCCATATCGTCACAATGCTCCTTGTCACCTTTCATCACAATGCACCATGCCTTTCATCACAATGCTCCAGAATTCTTGTCATCGCAATGTTCCTTGACCGTGTCATCACAATGCTCCATGACCCTTGTCATCACAAAGCTCCATGACCCCTGTCATCACAATGATCCATGATTCCTTTCCTCACAGTGCTCCAGTACCCTTTTCATCACAATGCTCCATGCCATTGTCAGCACAATTCTCCTTGGAACCTGTCATCAAAATGCTCCATCCCCTTTTCATCACAATGCTCCAGATATTCTATCATTACAATGCACCATGCTCGTGTCAACACAATGCTCCATGACCCCTGTCATCAAAATGCTTTATGAACCTTGTTATCAGAATGTTCCATGACCCCTGTCATCAAAATGATCCATGACCGTTGTCATCACAATGCTGCATGATACCTTTCATCCCAATTCTCTGTGACCGCTGTCATCACAATGCTCCAGGACAACTTTCATCACAATGCTCCATGACCCCTGTCATCACAACGTTCCATGAAAGTTGTCATCAAAATGCTCCATGACCCCGGTCACCACAAGGTTCCCTGCCCTTGTCATCACAATGGTACATGGCCTGGTCATCACAATGTTCCATGGCCTCTGTCATCACCATGCTCCATGGTCTTTCTCATCACAATGCTCTATGACCCCTGTCATCACAATGCTTGATGACCATTGTCATCACAATGCTCCCAGGCCCCTGTCATCACAATGCCTCATGGTCTTTGTAATCACAATGCTCAATGACCAATGTCATCACAGTGCTCCATGCCATTGTCATCACAATGCTCCAGAGCACTTGTCATCATAATGCTCCATTCCCGTGTCATCACATTGCTGAATGACACTTGTCATCAAAATGTTCCTTGGCCTTGTCATCACAGTGCTCCATGATACCTTTAATCAAAATTCTACATGACCACTCTCATCACAATGCAAGATGACCAATGTCATCACAATGCCCCATGACACCTGTTATCACAATTCGCTATGACCCTTGTCATCACAATACTTGATGAACCGTGTCATCACAGTGTTCCAGGACACATGTCATCACAATGATCCATTAATATTTTCATCACAATGCTCCAATACACCTGTCATCACAATGCTCCATGTCCCCTCTTATCATATTGCTCCATGATCTCTTTCATCACAATGCTCCATGACCATTGTCATCACCATACCTGGAGACGCCTGTCATCTCAGTGCTCCATGGCCCCTTTCATCACAAGGTTCCATGAACCCAGTCATCACAATGTTCCCTGCCCTCTTCGTCACAATGCTCCATGGGCCCTGTCATCACAATGCTCCATGCCCTTGTCATCAAAATTCTCCAGAACTCTTGTCATCATAATGTTCCATGCCAATGTCATCAAAATGTCCCATGACACTTGTCATCACAATGCTCCATGGCCTTTGTCATCACAATGTTCCATGGCCACTGTCATCACAGTGCTCCTTGATACCTTTCATCACAATTCTACATGACCACTGTCATCACAATGCCTCATTTCAGATGTCATCACAATTTGCCATGGTCCTTGTCATAACAATGCTCCATGAACCGTGTCATCACAAGGTTTCAGGACACTTGTCATCACAATGATCCATGATCACATTCATCTCAATGCTCCATAGCCTTTGTATTTACAATGCTCCATGGCCCCTCTAATCACAGTGCTCCATGACCCCTTTCATTACAATGCTCCAAGACCGCTGTCATCACAATGCCCCATGACGCCTGCCTTCACAAATCTCCAAGACCTCTCTTACCAAAAAGCTCCATGATCCCTGTCAGTACAATATTCCATGACACTTTTTATCACAATGCTCCATGACCCCTGTCATCAAAAAGTTCTCTGCCCATATCGTCACAATGCTCCTTGTCACCTTTCATCACAATGCACCATGCCTTTCATCACAATGCTCCAGAATTCTTGTCATCGCAATGTTCCTTGACCGTGTCATCACAATGCTCCATGACCCTTGTCATCACAAAGCTCCATGACCCCTGTCATCACAATGATCCATGATTCCTTTCCTCACAGTGCTCCAGTACCCTTTTCATCACAATGCTCCATGCCATTGTCAGCACAATTCTCCTTGGAACCTGTCATCAAAATGCTCCATCCCCTTTTCATCACAATGCTCCAGATATTCTATCATTACAATGCACCATGCTCGTGTCAACACAATGCTCCATGACCCCTGTCATCAAAATGCTTTATGAACCTTGTTATCAGAATGTTCCATGACCCCTGTCATCAAAATGATCCATGACCGTTGTCATCACAATGCTGCATGATACCTTTCATCCCAATTCTCTGTGACCGCTGTCATCACAATGCTCCAGGACAACTTTCATCACAATGCTCCATGACCCCTGTCATCACAACGTTCCATGAAAGTTGTCATCAAAATGCTCCATGACCCCGGTCACCACAAGGTTCCCTGCCCTTGTCATCACAATGGTACATGGCCTGGTCATCACAATGTTCCATGGCCTCTGTCATCACCATGCTCCATGGTCTTTCTCATCACAATGCTCTATGACCCCTGTCATCACAATGCTTGATGACCATTGTCATCACAATGCTCCCAGGCCCATGTCATCACAATGCCTCATGGTCTTTGTAATCACAATACTCAATGACCAATGTCATCACAGTGCTCCATGCCGTTGTCATCACAATGCTCCATGGTCCCTGTAATCACAATGCTCCATACCCTTGTCATCACAATGCTCCAGAACACTTGTCATTATAATGCTCCATTCCCGTGTCATCACATTGCTGAATGACACTTGTCATCACAATGTTCCTTGGCCTTTGTCATCACAGTGCTCCATGATACCTTTAATCAAAATTCTACATGACCACTCTCATCACAATGCAAGATGACCAATGTCATCACAATGCCCCATGACACGTGTCATCACAATTCGCCTTGGCCCTTGTCATCTCAATGCTGTATGAAACGTGTCATCAGTAGCTCCCAAGACCCTTGTCATCACAATGCTCCATGAACTCTGTTATCTCAATGTTCCATGGCCTTTGTATTCACAATGCTCCATTGTCCCGATAATCGCGTTGCTCCATGAACACTTTCATCACAATGCTCCTTGACCACTGTCACCATAATGCCCCTTGACGTCTCGCATCACTGTGCTCCAAGGCCACTCTCATCAAAATGCTCCATGATCTGTGTCAGCACAATATTGCATGACACTTGTCATCACAATGCTCCATGATCCCACTAATCACAATGATCCCTGCCAATTTCATCACAATGACCCAAGTCTCCTGTAATCACAATGCTCCATGCCCTGGTCATCACAATGCTCCAGGTCTGTTGTCATCACCATGCTTCATGCCCGTGTCATCACAATGCTCCATGAATCTTGTCTTCACAATGCTCCATGGCCCATGTCATCACAATGCTCCATGACCCCTCTCATCACAATGCTCTATGGCCTTTGTCATCACAATGCTCCGTGACCCCCGTCAACACAATGCCTGATGACCCCTGTCATCAAAATGCTAAATGGCACTTGTCATCACAATGCTCTATGATGCCTGTCATCACTATTCTCCATGTCACTTGTTATCACAAGGCTCCATGGCCCCTGTACTCCCAGTACTCCATGACCCCTTTCATCACAATGCCCAATGTCACCTCTGATCACAATTCTCAATGGCATTTGTCATCACGATGCTCCATGACACCTGTCATCACAATGCTCCATGAGACTTGTCATCACAATGCTCCATGGCCCCTCTCATTCCTGTGCTCCATAATAACTTTAATCACATTTCTAGATGACCACTGCCATCACAATGCCCCATGACATTGTCATCACAATTCGCCATGACCATTGTCATCACAATGCTCCATGAACCATGTCATCACAGGGTCCCAGGACACTTGTCCTCACAATGATCCATTACCACTTTCATCACAATGCTCCATGACCACTGTCATCTCAATGCTCCATGGCCTTTGTATTCACAATGCTCCATGGCCCCTGTAATCACAGTGCTCCATAACACCTTTCATCATAATGCTCCATGACCACTGCCATCTCAATGCCTCATGACGCCTGTCATCACAATTCTCCAAGGCCCCTCTCATCACAGTGCTCCATGACACTTGTCATCCCATTGCTCCATAACACCTGTCATCACAGTGTTCCCTGCCCATGTCATCAAAATGCTCCATGTCCCCTATAATCACAATGCTCCATGCCTTTTTCCTCACAAAGCTCCAGAATTTTGTCATCACAATGTTCCATGACCGTGGCATCCCAATGCTCCATGGCCCTTGTCATCACAATGCTCCAGAATTCTTGTCATCACAATGTTCCATGAACGTGTCATCACAATGCTACATGACCCTGGTCATCACAGTTCTCCATGACCTTTGTCATCACAATGCTCTATGTCACTTTTCATCACAATTCTCAATGACCTCTTTAATCACTATGCTCGCTGACCATTTTCATCACATTTCTCTATTGTCATTACAATTCCCCATGGCCCCTTTCTTCACAATTCTCCATGATGCCTGTCATCACAATGCTCCATGACTTTTGTTATCACAATGCTCCAGGACCAGTTTCATCACAATACTCCATCCCCCTTGTCATCACAGTGCACAATGAAAGCTTTCATTACAATGCTCCATGACACTTGTCATCACAATGCTCCATGGCCTTTATCGTCACAATGCTCCCAGGCACTTTTCATCACGATATTCCATGAAAACTTTCATCACATTGCTCCATGACCATTGTCATCACAATAGTCCATACCCATGTCAACACAATGCTGCATAATCCCTGTCATCCCAATTCTCCATGACTGCTGTCATCACAATAATCCAGGACAATTTTCATAACAATGCTTCATGCCCCCAGTCATCACAGTGCTCCATGATACCTTTCATCACAATTCCTAGATGATCAATGTCATCACAATGCCCCATGACACCTGTTATCACAATTCGCTATGACCCTTGTCATCACAATACTCGATGAACCGTGTCATCACAGTGTTCCAGGACACATGTCATCACAATGATCCATTAATATTTTCATCACAATGCTCCAATACACCTGTCATCACAATGCTCCATGTCCCCTCTTATCATATTGCTCCATGATCTCTTTCATCACAATGCTCCATGACCACTGTCATCACCATACCTCAAGACGCCTGTCATCTCAGTGCTCCATGGCCCCTTTCATCACAGTGCTCCATGAACCCAGTCATCACAATGTTCCCTGCCCTCTTCGTCACAATGCTCCATGGGCCCTGTCATCACAATGCTCCATGCCCTTGTCATCAAAATTCTCCAGAACTCTTGTCATCATAATGTTCCATGCCAATGTCATCAAAATGTCCCATGACACTTGTCATCACAATGCTCCATGGCCTTTGTCATCACAATGTTCCATGGCCCCTGTCATCACAGTGCTCCTTGATACCTTTCATCACAATTCTACATGACCACTGTCATCACAATGCCCCATTTCAGATGTCATCACAATTCGCCATGGTCCTTGTCATAACAATGCTCCATGAACCGTGTCATCACAAGGTTTCAGGACACTTGTCATCACAATGATCCATGATCACTTTCATCACAATGCTCCATGAACCCTGTCATCTCAATGCTCCATAGCCTTTGTATTCACAATGCTCCATGGACCCTGTAATCACAGTGCTCCATGACCCCTTTCATCACAATGCTCCAAGACCGCTGTCATCACAATGCCCCATGACGCCTGCCACCACCAATCTCCAAGGGCTCCCTTACCAAAAAGCTCCATGATCCCTGTCAGTACAATGTTCCATGACACTTTTCATCACAATGCTCCATGACCCCTGTCATCAAAAAGTTCTCTGCCCATATCGTCACAATGCTCCTTGTCACCTTTCATCACAATGCACCATGCCCTTTCATCACAATGCTCCAGAATTCTTGTCATCGCAATGTTCCTTGACCGTGTCATCACAATGCTCCATGACCCTTGTCATCACAAAGCTCCATGACCCCTGTCATCACAATGATCCATGATTCCTTTCCTCACAGTGCTCCAGTACCCTTTTCATCACAATGCTCCATGCCATTGTCAGCACAATTCTCCTTGGACCCTGTCATCAAAATGCTCCATCCCCTTTTCATCACAATGCTCCAGATATCCTATCATTACAATGCTCCATGCTCGTGTCAACACAATGCTCCATGACCCCTGTCATCAAAATGCTTTATGAACCTTGTTATCAGAATGTTCCATGACCCCTGTCATCAAAATGATCCATGACCGTTGTCATCACAATGCTGCATGATACCTTTCATCCCAATTCTCTGTGACCGCTGTCATCACAATGCTCCAGGACAACTTTCATCACAATGCTCCATGACCCCTGTCATCACAACGTTCCATGAAAGTTGTCATCAAAATGCTCCATGACCCCGGTCACCACAAGGTTCCCTGCCCTTGTCATCACAATGGTACATGGCCTGGTCATCACAATGTTCCATGGCCTCTGTCATCACCATGCTCCATGGTCTTTCTCATCACAATGCTCTATGACCCCTGTCATCACAATGCTTGATGACCATTGTCATCACAATGCTCCCAGGCCCCTGTCATCACAATGCCTCATGGTCTTTGTAATCACAATACACAATGACCAATGTCATCACAGTGCTCCATGCCGTTGTCATCACAATGCTCCATGGTCCCTGTAATCACAATGCTCCATAGCCTTGTCATCACAATGCTCCAGAACACTTGTCATTATAATGCTCCATTCCCGTGTCATCACATTGCTGAATGACACTTGTCATCACAATGTTCCTTGGCCTTTGTCATCACAGTGCTCCATGATACCTTTAATCAAAATTCTACATGACCACTCTCATCACAATGCAAGATGACCAATGTCATCACAATGCCCCATGACACGTGTCATCACAATTCGCCTTGGCCCTTGTCATCTCAATGCTGTATGAAACGTGTCATCAGTAGCTCCCAAGACCCTTGTCATCACAATGCTCCATGAACTCTGTTATCTCAATGTTCCATGGCCTTTGTATTCACAATGCTCCATTGTCCCGATAATCGCGTTGCTCCATGAACACTTTCATCACAATGCTCCTTGACCACTGTCACCATAATGCCCCTTGACGTCTCGCATCACTGTGCTCCAAGGCCACTCTCATCAAAATGCTCCATGATCTGTGTCAGCACAATATTGCATGACACTTGTCATCACAATGCTCCATGATCCCTCTAATCACAATGATCCCTGCCAATTTCATCACAATGACCCAAGTCTCCTGTAATCACAATGCTCCATGCCCTGGTCATCACAATGCTCCAGGTCTGTTGTCATCACCATGCTTCATGCCCGTGTCATCACAATGCTCCATGAATCTTGTCCTCACAATGCTCCATGGCCCATGTCATCACAATGCTCCATGACCCCTCTCATCACAATGATCTATGGCCTTTGTCATCACAATGCTCCGTGACCCCCGTCAACACAATGCCTGATGACCCCTGTCATCAAAATGCTAAATGGCACTTGTCATCACAATGCTCTATGATGCCTGTCATCACTATTCTCCATGTCACTTGTTATCACAAGGCTCCATGGCCCCTGTACTCCCAGTACTCCATGACCCCTTTCATCACAATGCCCAATGTCACCTCTGATCACAATTCTCAATGGCATTTGTCATCACGATGCTCCATGACACCTGTCATCACAATGCTCCATGAGACTTGTCATCACAATGCTCCATGGCCCCTCTCATTCCTGTGCTCCATAATAACTTTAATCACATTTCTAGATGACCACTGCCATCACAATGCCCCATGACATTGTCATCACAATTCGCCATGACCATTGTCATCACAATGCTCCATGAACCATGTCATCACAGGGTCCCAGGACACTTGTCCTCACAATGATCCATTACCACTTTCATCACAATGCTCCATGACCACTGTCATCTCAATGCTCCATGGCCTTTGTATTCACAATGCTCCATGGCCCCTGTAATCACAGTGCTCCATAACACCTTTCATCATAATGCTCCATGACCACTGCCATCTCAATGCCTCATGACGCCTGTCATCACAATTCTCCAAGGCCCCTCTCATCACAGTGCTCCATGACACTTGTCATCCCATTGCTCCATAACACCTGTCATCACAGTGTTCCCTGCCCATGTCATCAAAATGCTCCATGTCCCCTATAATCACAATGCTCCATGCCTTTTTCCTCACAAAGCTCCAGAATTTTGTCATCACAATGTTCCATGACCGTGGCATCCCAATGCTCCATGGCCCTTGTCATCACAATGCTCCAGAATTCTTGTCATCACAATGTTCCATGAACGTGTCATCACAATGCTACATGACCCTGGTCATCACAGTTCTCCATGACCTTTGTCATCACAATGCTCTATGTCACTTTTCATCACAATTCTCAATGACCACTTTAATCACTATGCTCGCTGACCATTTTCATCACATTTCTCTATTGTCATTACAATTCCCCATGGCCCCTTTCTTCACAATTCTCCATGATGCCTGTCATCACAATGCTCCATGACTTTTGTTATCACAATGCTCCAGGACCAGTTTCATCACAATACTCCATCCCCCTTGTCATCACAGTGCACAATGAAAGCTTTCATTACAATGCTCCATGACACTTGTCATCACAATGCTCCATGGCCTTTATCGTCACAATGCTCCCAGGCACTTTTCATCACGATATTCCATGAAAACTTTCATCACATTGCTCCATGACCATTGTCATCACAATAGTCCATACCCATGTCAACACAATGCTGCATAATCCCTGTCATCCCAATTCTCCATGACTGCTGTCATCACAATAATCCAGGACAATTTTCATAACAATGCTTCATGCCCCCAGTCATCACAGTGCTCCATGATACCTTTCATCACAATTCCTAGATGATCAATGTCATCACAATGCCCCATGACACCTGTTATCACAATTCGCTATGACCCTTGTCATCACAATACTCGATGAACCGTGTCATCACAGTGTTCCAGGACACATGTCATCACAATGATCCATTAATATTTTCATCACAATGCTCCAATACACCTGTCATCACAATGCTCCATGTCCCCTCTTATCATATTGCTCCATGATCTCTTTCATCACAATGCTCCATGACCACTGTCATCACCATACCTCAAGACGCCTGTCATCTCAGTGCTCCATGGCCCCTTTCATCACAGTGCTCCATGAACCCAGTCATCACAATGTTCCCTGCCCTCTTCGTCACAATGCTCCATGGGCCCTGTCATCACAATGCTCCATGCCCTTGTCATCAAAATTCTCCAGAACTCTTGTCATCATAATGTTCCATGCCAATGTCATCAAAATGTCCCATGACACTTGTCATCACAATGCTCCATGGCCTTTGTCATCACAATGTTCCATGGCCCCTGTCATCACAGTGCTCCTTGATACCTTTCATCACAATTCTACATGACCACTGTCATCACAATGCCCCATTTCAGATGTCATCACAATTCGCCATGGTCCTTGTCATAACAATGCTCCATGAACCGTGTCATCACAAGGTTTCAGGACACTTGTCATCACAATGATCCATGATCACTTTCATCACAATGCTCCATGAACCCTGTCATCTCAATGCTCCATAGCCTTTGTATTCACAATGCTCCATGGACCCTGTAATCACAGTGCTCCATGACCCCTTTCATCACAATGCTCCAAGACCGCTGTCATCACAATGCCCCATGACGCCTGCCACCACCAATCTCCAAGGGCTCCCTTACCAAAAAGCTCCATGATCCCTGTCAGTACAATGTTCCATGACACTTTTCATCACAATGCTCCATGACCCCTGTCATCAAAAAGTTCTCTGCCCATATCGTCACAATGCTCCTTGTCACCTTTCATCACAATGCACCATGCCCTTTCATCACAATGCTCCAGAATTCTTGTCATCGCAATGTTCCTTGACCGTGTCATCACAATGCTCCATGACCCTTGTCATCACAAAGCTCCATGACCCCTGTCATCACAATGATCCATGATTCCTTTCCTCACAGTGCTCCAGTACCCTTTTCATCACAATGCTCCATGCCATTGTCAGCACAATTCTCCTTGGACCCTGTCATCAAAATGCTCCATCCCCTTTTCATCACAATGCTCCAGATATCCTATCATTACAATGCTCCATGCTCGTGTCAACACAATGCTCCATGACCCCTGTCATCAAAATGCTTTATGAACCTTGTTATCAGAATGTTCCATGACCCCTGTCATCCAAATGATCCATGACCGTTGTCATCACAATGCTGCATGATACCTTTCATCCCAATTCTCTGTGACCGCTGTCATCACAATGCTCCAGGACAACTTTCATCACAATGCTCCATGACACCTGTCATCACAACGTTCCATGAAAGTTGTCATCAAAATGCTCCATGACCCCGGTCACCGCAAGGTTCCCTGCCCTTGTCATCACAATGGTACATGGCCTGGTCATCACAATGTTCTATGGCCTCTGTCATCACCATGCTCCATGGTCTTTCTCATCACAATGCTCTATGACCCCTGTCATCACAATGCTTGATGACCATTGTCATCACAATGCTCCCAGGCCCCTGTCATCACAATGCCTCATGGTCTTTGTAATCACAATGCTCAATGACCAATGTCATCACAGTGCTCCATGCCGTTGTCATCACAATGCTCCATGGTCCCTGTAATCACAATGCTCCATACCCTTGTCATCACAATGCTCCAGAACACTTGTCATCATAATGCTCCATTCCCGTGTCATCATATTGCTGAATGACACTTGTCATCACAATGTTCCTTGGCCTTTGTCATCACAGTGCTCCATGATACCTTTAATCAAAATTCTACATGACCACTCTCATCACAATGCAAGATGACCAATGTCATCACAATGCCCCATGACACGTGTCATCACAATTCGCCTTGGCCCTTGTCATCTCAATGCTGTATGAAACGTGTCATCAGTAGCTCCCAAGACCCTTGTCATCACAATGCTCCATGAACTCTGTTATCTCAATGTTCCATGGCCTTTTTATTCACAATGCTCCATTGTCCCGATAATCGCGTTGCTCCATGAACACTTTCATCACAATGCTCCTTGACCACTGTCACCATAATGCCCCATGACGTCTCTCATCACTGTGCTCCAAGGCCACTCTCATCAAAATGCTCCATGATCTGTGTCAGCACAATATTGCATGACACTTGTCATCACAATGCTCCATGATCCCACTAATCACAATGATCCCTGCCAATTTCATCACAATGACCCAAGTCTCCTGTAATCACAATGCTCCATGCCCTTGTCATCACAATGCTCCAGGTCTGTTGTCATCACCATGCTTCATGCCCGTGTCATCACAATGCTCCATGAATCTTGTCTTCACAATGCTCCATGGCCCATGTCATCACAATGCTCCATGACCCCTCTCATCACAATGCTCTATGGCCTTTGTCATCACAATGCTCCGTGACCCCCGTCAACACAATGCCTGATGACCCCTGTCATCAAAATGCTAAATGGCACTTGTCATCACAATGCTCTATGATGCCTGTCATCACTATTCTCCATGTCACTTGTTATCACAAGGCTCCATGGCCCCTGTACTCCCAGTACTCCATGACCCCTTTCATCACAATGCCCAATGTCACCTCTGATCACAATTCTCAATGGCATTTGTCATCACGATGCTCCATGACACCTGTCATCACAATGCTCCATGAGACTTGTCATCACAATGCTCCATGGCCCCTCTCATTCCTGTGCTCCATAATAACTTTAATCACATTTCTAGATGACCACTGCCATCACAATGCCCCATGACATTGTCATCACAATTCGCCATGACCATTGTCATCACAATGCTCCATGAACCATGTCATCACAGGGTCCCAGGACACTTGTCCTCACAATGATCCATTACCACTTTCATCACAATGCTCCATGACCACTGTCATCTCAATGCTCCATGGCCTTGTATTCACAATGCTCCATGGCCCCTGTAATCACAGTGCTCCATAACACCTTTCATCATAATGCTCCATGACCACTGCCATCTCAATGCCTCATGACGCCTGTCATCACAATTCTCCAAGGCCCCTCTCATCACAGTGCTCCATGACACTTGTCATCCCATTGCTCCATAACACCTGTCATCACAGTGTTCCCTGCCCATGTCATCAAAATGCTCCATGTCCCCTATAATCACAATGCTCCATGCCTTTTTCCTCACAAAGCTCCAGAATTTTGTCATCACAATGTTCCATGACCGTGGCATCCCAATGCTCCATGGCCCTTGTCATCACAATGCTCCAGAATTCTTGTCATCACAATGTTCCATGAACGTGTCATCACAATGCTACATGACCCTGGTCATCACAGTTCTCCATGACCTTTGTCATCACAATGCTCTATGTCACTTTTCATCACAATTCTCAATGACCACTTTAATCACTATGCTCGCTGACCATTTTCATCACATTTCTCTATTGTCATTACAATTCCCCATGGCCCCTTTCTTCACAATTCTCCATGATGCCTGTCATCACAATGCTCCATGGCTTTTGTTATCACAATGCTCCAGGACCAGTTTCATCACAATACTCCATCCCCCTTGTCATCACAGTGCACAATGAAAGCTTTCATTACAATGCTCCATGACACTTGTCATCACAATGCTCCATGGCCTTTATCGTCACAATGCTCCCAGGCACTTTTCATCACGATATTCCATGAAAACTTTCATCACATTGCTCCATGACCATTGTCATCACAATAGTCCATACCCATGTCAACACAATGCTGCATAATCCCTGTCATCCCAATTCTCCATGACTGCTGTCATCACAATAATCCAGGACAATTTTCATAAAAATGCTTCATGCCCCCAGTCATCACAGTGCTCCATGATACCTTCCATCACAATTCCTAGATGATCAATGTCATCACAATGCCCCATGACACCTGTTATCACAATTCGCTATGACCCTTGTCATCACAATACTCGATGAACCGTGTCATCACAGTGTTCCAGGACACATGTCATCACAATGATCCATTAATATTTTCATCACAATGCTCCAATACACCTGTCATCACAATGCTCCATGTCCCCTCTTATCATATTGCTCCATGATCTCTTTCATCACAATGCTCCATGACCACTGTCATCACCATACCTCAAGACGCCTGTCATCTCAGTGCTCCATGGCCCCTTTCATCACAGTGCTCCATGAACCCAGTCATCACAATGTTCCCTGCCCTCTTCGTCACAATGCTCCATGGGCCCTGTCATCACAATGCTCCATGCCCTTGTCATCAAAATTCTCCAGAACTCTTGTCATCATAATGTTCCATGCCAATGTCATCAAAATGTCCCATGACACTTGTCATCACAATGCTCCATGGCCTTTGTCATCACAATGTTCCATGGCCCCTGTCATCACAGTGCTCCTTGATACCTTTCATCACAATTCTACATGACCACTGTCATCACAATGCCCCATTTCAGATGTCATCACAATTCGCCATGGTCCTTGTCATAACAATGCTCCATGAACCGTGTCATCACAAGGTTTCAGGACACTTGTCATCACAATGATCCATGATCACTTTCATCACAATGCTCCATGAACCCTGTCATCTCAATGCTCCATAGCCTTTGTATTCACAATGCTCCATGGCCCCTGTAATCACAGTGCTCCATGACCCCTTTCATCACAATGCTCCAAGACCGCTGTCATCACAATGCCCCATGACGCCTGCCACCACCAATCTCCAAGGGCTCCCTTACCAAAAAGCTCCATGATCCCTGTCAGTACAATGTTCCATGACACTTTTCATCACAATGCTCCATGACCCCTATCATCACAAAGTTCTCTGCCCATATCATCACAATGCTACTTGTCACCTTTCGTCACAATGCTCCATGCCCTTTCATCACAATGCTCCAGATTTCTTGTCATCACAATGTTCCTTGACCGTGTCATCACAATGCTCCCTGACCCCTGTCTTCAAAATGCTTGATGAAACTTGTTATCAGAATGTTCCATGACCCCTGTCATCAAAATGATCCCTGACCGTTGTCATCGCAATGCTGCATGATACCTTTCATCCCAATCCTCTGTGACCGGTGTCATCACAATGCTCCAGGACAACTTTCATCACAATACTCCATGCCCTGGTCATCAAAATGCTCCAGAACTCTTGTCATCATAATGCTCCATGCCAATGTCATCAAAATGCCCCATGACACTTGTCATCACAATGCTCCATGGCCTTTGTCTTCACAATGTTCCATGGCCCCTGTCATCAGAGTGCTCCATGTTACCTTTCAATACAATTCTACATGACCACTGTCATCACAATGCCCCATGACAGATGATACCACAATTCGCCATGGTCCTTGTCATCACAATGCTCCATGAACTGTGTCATCACAAGGTTCCAGGACACTTGTCATCACAATGATCCATGATCACTTTCATCACAATGCTCCATGAACCCTGTCATCTCAATGCTCCATGGCCTTTGTATTCACAATGCTCCATGGCCCCTGTAATCACAGAGCTCCATGACCCCTTTCATCCCAATGCTCCAAGACCGCTGTCATCACAATGCCCCATGACGCCTGCCTTCACAAATCTCCAAGACCTCTCTTACCAAAAAGCTCCATGATCCCTGTCAGTACAATGTTCCATGACACTTTTTATCACAATGCTCCATGACACCTGTCATCAAAAAGTTCTCTGCCCATATCGTCACAATGCTCCTTGTCACCTTTCATCACAATGCACCATGCCCTTTCATCACAATGCTCCAGAATTCTTGTCATCGCAATGTTCCTTGACCGTGTCATCACAATGCTCCATGACCCTTGTCATCACAAAGCTCCATGACCCCTGTCATCACAATGATCCATGATTCCTTTCCTCACAGTGCTCCAGTACCCTTTTCATCACAATGCTCCATGCCATTGTCAGCACAATTCTCCTTGGACCCTGTCATCAAAATGCTCCATCCCCTTTTCATCACAATGCTCCAGATATCCTATCATTACAATGCTCCATGCTCGTGTCAACACAATGCTCCATGACCCCTGTCATCAAAATGCTTTATGAACCTTGTTATCAGAATGTTCCATGACCCCTGTCATCCAAATGATCCATGACCGTTGTCATCACAATGCTGCATGATACCTTTCATCCCAATTCTCTGTGACCGCTGTCATCACAATGCTCCAGGACAACTTTCATCACAATGCTCCATGACCCCTGTCATCACAACGTTCCATGAAAGTTGTCATCAAAATGCTCCATGACCCCGGTCACCGCAAGGTTCCCTGCCCTTGTCATCACAATGGTACATGGCCTGGTCATCACAATGTTCCATGGCCTCTGTCATCACCATGCTCCATGGTCTTTCTCATCACAATGCTCTATGACCCCTGTCATCACAATGCTTGATGACCATTGTCATCACAATGCTCCCAGGCCCCTGTCATCACAATGCCTCATGGTCTTTGTAATCACAATGCTCAATGACCAATGTCATCACAGTGCTCCATGCCGTTGTCATCACAATGCTCCATGGTCCCTGTAATCACAATGCTCCATACCCTTGTCATCACAATGCTCCAGAACACTTGTCATCATAATGCTCCATTCCCGTGTCATCACATTGCTGAATGACACTTGTCATCACAATGTTCCTTGGCCTTTGTCATCACAGTGCTCCATGATACCTTTAATCAAAATTCTACATGACCACTCTCATCACAATGCAAGATGACCAATGTCATCACAATGCCCCATGACACGTGTCATCACAATTCGCCTTGGCCCTTGTCATCTCAATGCTGTATGAAACGTGTCATCAGTAGCTCCCAAGACCCTTGTCATCACAATGCTCCATGAACTCTGTTATCTCAATGTTCCATGGCCTTTGTATTCACAATGCTCCATTGTCCCGATAATCGCGTTGCTCCATGAACACTTTCATCACAATGCTCCTTGACCACTCTCACCATAATGCCCCATGACGTCTCTCATCACTGTGCTCCAAGGCCACTCTCATCAAAATGCTCCATGATCTGTGTCAGCACAATATTGCATGACACTTGTCATCACAATGCTCCATGATCCCACTAATCACAATGATCCCTGCCAATTTCATCACAATGACCCAAGTCTCCTGTAATCACAATGCTCCATGCCCTTGTCATCACAATGCTCCAGGTCTGTTGTCATCACCATGCTTCATGCCCGTGTCATCACAATGCTCCATGAATCTTGTCTTCACAATGCTCCATGGCCCATGTCATCACAATGCTCCATGACCCCTCTCATCACAATGCTCTATGGCCTTTGTCATCACAATGCTCCGTGACCCCCGTCAACACAATGCCTGATGACCCCTGTCATCAAAATGCTAAATGGCACTTGTCATCACAATGCTCTATGATGCCTGTCATCACTATTCTCCATGTCACTTGTTATCACAAGGCTCCATGGCCCCTGTACTCCCAGTACTCCATGACCCCTTTCATCACAATGCCCAATGTCACCTCTGATCACAATTCTCAATGGCATTTGTCATCACGATGCTCCATGACACCTGTCATCACAATGCTCCATGAGACTTGTCATCACAATGCTCCATGGCCCCTCTCATTCCTGTGCTCCATAATAACTTTAATCACATTTCTAGATGACCACTGCCATCACAATGCCCCATGACATTGTCATCACAATTCGCCATGACCATTGTCATCACAATGCTCCATGAACCATGTCATCACAGGGTCCCAGGACACTTGTCCTCACAATGATCCATTACCACTTTCATCACAATGCTCCATGACCACTGTCATCTCAATGCTCCATGGCCTTGTATTCACAATGCTCCATGGCCCCTGTAATCACAGTGCTCCATAACACCTTTCATCATAATGCTCCATGACCACTGCCATCTCAATGCCTCATGACGCCTGTCATCACAATTCTCCAAGGCCCCTCTCATCACAGTGCTCCATGACACTTGTCATCCCATTGCTCCATAACACCTGTCATCACAGTGTTCCCTGCCCATGTCATGAAAATGCTCCATGTCCCCTATAATCACAATGCTCCATGCCTTTTTCCTCACAAAGCTCCAGAATTTTGTCATCACAATGTTCCATGACCGTGGCATCACAATGCTCCATGGCCCTTGTCATCACAATGCTCCAGAATTCTTGTCATCACAATGTTCCATGAACGTGTCATCACAATGCTACATGACCCTGGTCATCACAGTTCTCCATGACCTTTGTCATCACAATGCTCTATGTCACTTTTCATCACAATTCTCAATGACCACTTTAATCACTATGCTCGCTGACCATTTTCATCACATTTCTCTATTGTCATTACAATTCCCCATGGCCCCTTTCTTCACAATTCTCCATGATGCCTGTCATCACAATGCTCCATGGCTTTTGTTATCACAATGTTCCAGGACCAGTTTCATCACAATACTCCATCCCCCTTGTCATCACAGTGCACAATGAAAGCTTTCATTACAATGCTCCATGACACTTGTCATCACAATGCTCCATGGCCTTTATCGTCACAATGCTCCCAGGCACTTTTCATCACGATATTCCATGAAAACTTTCATCACATTGCTCCATGACCATTGTCATCACAATAGTCCATACCCATGTCAACACAATGCTGCATAATCCCTGTCATCCCAATTCTCCATGACTGCTGTCATCACAATAATCCAGGACAATTTTCATAACAATGCTTCATGCCCCCAGTCATCACAGTGCTCCATGATACCTTTCATCACAATTCCTAGATGATCAATGTCATCATAATGCCCCATGACACCTGTTATCACAATTCGCTATGACCCTTGTCATCACAATACTCGATGAACCGTGTCATCACAGTGTTCCAGGACACATGTCATCACAATGATCCATTAATATTTTCATCACAATGCTCCAATACACCTGTCATCACAATGCTCCATGTCCCCTCTTATCATATTGCTCCATGATCTCTTTCATCACAATGCTCCATGACCACTGTCATCACCATACCTCAAGACGCCTGTCATCTCAATGCTCCATGGCCCCTTTCATCACAAGGCTCCATGAACCCAGTCATCACAATGTTCCCTGCCCTCTTCGTCACAATGCTCCATGGGCCCTGTCATCACAATGCTCCATGCCCTTGTCATCAAAATTCTCCAGAACTCTTGTCATCATAATGTTCCATGCCAATGTCATCAAAATGTCCCATGACACTTGTCATCACAATGCTCCATGGCCTTTGTCATCACAATGTTCCATGGCCCCTGTCATCACAGTGCTCCTTGATACCTTTCATCACAATTCTACATGACCACTGTCATCACAATGCCCCATTTCAGATGTCATCACAATTCGCCATGGTCCTTGTCATAACAATGCTCCATGAACCGTGTCATCACAAGGTTTCAGGACACTTGTCAGCACAATGATCCATGATCACTTTCATCACAATGCTCCATGAACCCTGTCATCTCAATGCTCCATAGCCTTGGTATTCACAATGCTCCATGGCCCCTGTAATCACAGTGCTCCATGACCCCTTTCATCACAATGCTCCAAGACCGCTGTCATCACAATGCCCCATGACGCCTGCCACCACCAATCTCCAAGGGCTCCCTTACCAAAAAGCTCCATGATCCCTGTCAGTACAATGTTCCATGACACTTTTCATCACAATGCTCCATGACCCCTGTCATCACAAATTTCTCTGCCCATATCATCACAATGCTACTTGTCACCTTTCATCACAATGCTCCATGCCCTTTCATCACAATGCTCCAGATTTCTTGTCATCACAATGTTCCTTGGCCGTGTCATCACAATGCTCCATGACCCGTGTCATCACAAAGCTCCATGACCCATGGCATCACAATGATACATGATTCCTTTCCCCACAGTGCTCCAATACCCTTTTCATCACAATGCTCCATGCCATTGTCAGCACAATGCTACTTGGACCCTGTCATCAAAATGCTCCATCCCCTTTTCATCACAATGCTCCAGATATCCTATGATTACAATGCTCCATGCCCGTGTCAACACAATGCTCCATGACCCCTGTCATCAAAATGCTTGATGAAACTTGTTATCAGAATGTTCCATGACCCCTGTCATCAAAATGATCCCTGACCGTTGTCATCACAATGCTGCATGATACCTTTCATCCCAATTCTCTGTGACCGCTGTCATCACAATGCTCCAGGACAACTTTCATCACAATGCTCCATGACCCCTGTCATCACAACGTTCCATGAAAGTTGTCATCAATATGCTCCATGACCCCGGTCACCACAAGGTTCCCTGCCCTTGTCATCACAATGGTACATGGCCTGGTCATCACAATGTTCCATGGCCTCTGTCATCACCATGCTCCATGGTTTTTCTCATCAAAATGCTCTATGACCCCTGTCATCACAATGCTTGATGACCATTGTCATCACAATGCTCCCAGGCCCCTGTCATCACAATGCCTCATTTTCTTTGTGATCACAATGCTCAATGACCAATGTCATCACAGTGCTCCATGCCGTTGTCATCACAATGCTCCATGGTCCCTGTAATCACAATGCTCCATACCCTTGTCATCACAATGCTCCAGAACACTTGTCATCATAATGCTCCATTCCCGTGTCATCACATTGCTGAATGACACTTGTCATCACAATGTTCCTTGGCCTTTGTCATCACAGTGCTCCATGATACCTTTAATCAAAATTCTACATGACCACTCTCATCACAATGCAAGATGACCAATGTCATCACAATGCCCCATGACATCTGTTATCACAATTCGCTATGACCCTTGTCATCACAATACTCGATGAACCGTGTCATCACAGTGTTCCAGGACACATGTCATCACAATGATCCATTAATATTTTCATCACAATGCTGCAATACACCTGTCATCACAATGCTCCATGTCCCCTCTTATCATATTGCTCCATGATCTCTTTCATCACAATGCTCCATGACCACTGTCATCACCATACCTCAAGATGCCTGTCATCTCAGTGCTCCATGGCCCCTTTCATCACAAGGCTCCATGAACCCAGTCATCACAATGTTCCCTGCCCTCTTCGTCACAATGCTCCATGGGCCCTGTCATCACAATGCTCCATGCCCTTGTCATCAAAATTCTCCAGAACTCTTGTCATCATAATGTTCCATGCCAATGTCATCAAAATGTCCCATGACACTTGTCATCACAATGCTCCATGGCCCCTGTCATCACAGTGCTCCTTGATACCTTTCATCACAATTCTACATGACCACTGTCATCACAATGCCCCATTTCAGATGTCATCACAATTCGCCATGGTCCTTGTCATAACAATGCTCCATGAACCGTGTCATCACAAGGTTTCAGGACACTTGTCATCACAATGATCCATGATCACATTCATCACAATGCTCCATGAACCCTGTCATCTCAATGCTCCATAGCCTTTGTATTTACAATGCTCCATGGCCCCTGTAATCACAGTGCTCCATGACCCCTTTCATCACAATGCTCCAAGACCGCTGTCATCACAATGCCCCATGACGCCTGCCACCACCAATCTCCAAGGGCTCCCTTACCAAAAAGCTCCATGATCCCTGTCAGTACAATGTTCCATGACACTTTTCATCATAATGCTCCATGACCCCTGTCATCACAAAGTTCTCTGCCCATATCATCACAATGCTACTTGTCACCTTTCATCGCAATGCTCCATGCCCTTTCATCACAATGCTCCAGATTTCTTGTCATCACAATGTTCCTTGACCGTGTCATCACAATGCTCCATGACCCGTGTCATCACAAAGCTCCATGACCCCTGGCATCAAAATGCTTGATGAAACTTGTTATCAGAATGTTCCATGACCCCTGTCATCAAAATGATCCCTGACCGTTGTCATCGCAATCCTGCATGATACCTTTCATCCCAATCCTCTGTGACCGCTGTCATCACAATGCTCCAGGACAACTTTCATCACAATGCTCCATGCCCTGGTCATCAAAATGCTCCAGATCTCTTGTCATCATAATGCTCCATGCCAATGTCATCAAAATGCCCCATGACACTTGTCATCACAATGCTCCATGGCCTTTGTCATCACAATGTTCCATGGCCCCTGTCATCAGAGTGCTCCATGTTACCTTTCAATACAATTCTACATGACCACTGTCATCACAATGCCCCATGACAGATGATACCACAATTCGCCATGGTCCTTGTCATCACAATGCTCCATGAACTGTGTCATCACAAGGTTCCAGGACACTTGTCATCACAATGATCCATGATCACTTTCATCACAATGCTCCATGAACCCTGTCATCTCAATGCTCCATGGCCTTTGTATTCACAATGCTCCATGGCCCCTGTAATCACAGAGCTCCATGACCCCTTTCATCCCAATGCTCCAAGACCGCTGTCATCACCATGCCCCATGACGCCTGCCTTCACAAATCTCCAAGACCTCTCTTACCAAAAAGCTCCATGATCCCTGTCAGTACAATGTTCCATGACACTTTTTATCACAATGCTCCATGACCCCTGTCATCAAAAAGTTCTCTGCCCATATCGTCACAATGCTCCTTGTCACCTTTCATCACAATGCACCATGCCCTTTCATCACAATGCTCCAGAATTCTTGTCATCGCAATGTTCCTTGACTGTGTCATCACAATGCTCCATGACCCTTGTCATCACAAAGCTCCATGACCCCTGTCATCACAATGATCCATGATTCCTTTCCTCACAGTGCTCCAGTACCCTTTTCATCACAATGCTCCATGCCATTGTCAGCACAATTCTCCTTGGACCCTGTCATCAAAATGCTCCATCCCCTTTTCATCACAATGCTCCAGATATCCTATCATTACAATGCTCCATGCTCGTGTCAACACAATGCTCCATGACCCCTGTCATCAAAATGCTTTATGAACCTTGTTATCAGAATGTTCCATGACCCCTGTCAACAAAATGATCCCTGACCGTTGTCATCACAATGGTGCATGATACCTTTCATCCCAATTCTCTGTGACCGCTGTCATCACAATGCTCCAGGACAACTTTCATCACAATGCTCCATGACCCCTGTCATCACAACGTTCCATGAAAGTTGTCATCAAAACGCTCCATGACCCCAGTCACCGCAAGGTTCCCTGCCCTTGTCATCACAATGGTACATGGCCTGGTCATCACAATGTTCCATGGCCTCTGTCATCACCATGCTCCATGGTCTTTCTCATCACAATGCTCTATGACCCCTGTCATCACAATGCTTGATGACCATTGTCATCGCAATGCTCCAAGGCCCCTGTCATCACAATGCCTCATGGTCTTTGTAATCACAATGCTCAATGACCAATGTCATCACAGTGCTCCATGCCGTTGTCATCACAATGCTCCATGGTCCCTGTAATCACAATGCTCCATACCCTTGTCATCACAATGCTCCAGAACACTTGTCATCATAATGCTCCATTCCCGTGTCATCACATTGCTGAATGACACTTGTCATCACAATGTTCCTTGGCCTTTGTCATCACAGTGCTCCATGATACCTTTAATCAAAATTCTACATGACCACTCTCATCACAATGCAAGATGACCAATGTCATCACAATGCCCCATGACACGTGTCATCACAATTCGCCTTGGCCCTTGTCATCTCAATGCTGTATGAAACGTGTCATCAGTAGCTCCCAAGACCCTTGTCATCACAATGCTCCATGAACTCTGTTATCTCAATGTTCCATGGCCTTTGTATTCACAATGCTCCATTGTCCCGATAATCGCGTTGCTCCATGAACACTTTCATCACAATGCTCCTTGACCACTGTCACCATAATGCCCCATGACGTCTCTCATCACTGTGCTCCAAGGCCACTCTCATCAAAATGCTCCATGATCTGTGTCAGCACAATATTGCATGACACTTGTCATCACAATGCTCCATGATCCCTCTAATCACAATGATCCCTGCCAATTTCATCACAATGACCCAAGTCTCCTGTAATCACAATGCTCCATGCCCTTGTCATCACAATGCTCCAGGTCTGTTGTCATCACCATGCTTCATGCCCGTGTCATCACAATGCTCCATGAATCTTGTCCTCACAATGCTCCATGGCCCATGTCATCACAATGCTCCATGACCCCTCTCATCACAATGATCTATGGCCTTTGTCATCACAATGCTCCGTGACCCCCGTCAACACAATGCCTGATGACCCCTGTCATCAAAATGCTAAATGGCACTTGTCATCACAATGCTCTATGATGCCTGTCATCACTATTCTCCATGTCACTTGTTATCACAAGGCTCCATGGCCCCTGTACTCCCAGTACTCCATGACCCCTTTCATCACAATGCCCAATGTCACCTCTGATCACAATTCTCAATGGCATTTGTCATCACGATGCTCCATGACACCTGTCATCACAATGCTCCATGAGACTTGTCATCACAATGCTCCATGGCCCCTCTCATTACTGTGCTCCATAATAACTTTAATCACATTTCTAGATGACCACTGCCATCACAATGCCCCATGACATTGTCATCACAATTCGCCATGACCATTGTCATCACAATGCTCCATGAACCATGTCATCACAGGGTCCCAGGACACTTGGCATCACAATGATCCATTACCACTTTCATCACAATGCTCCATGACCACTGTCATCTCAATGCTCCATGGCCTTTGTATTCACAATGCTCCATGGCCCCTGTAATCACAGTGCTCCATAACACCTTTCATCATAATGCTCCATGACCACTGCCATCTCAATGCCTCATGACTCCTGTCATCACAATTCTCCAAGGCCCCTCTCATCACAGTGCTCCATGACACTTGTCATCCCATTGCTCCATAACACCTGTCATCACAGTGTTCCCTGCCCATGTCATCAAAATGCTCCATGTCCCCTATAATCACAATGCTCCATGCCTTTTTCCTCACAAAGCTCCAGAATTTTGTCATCACAATGTTCCATGACCGTGGCATCCCAATGCTCCATGGCCCTTGTCATCACAATGCTCCAGAATTCTTGTCATCACAATGTTCCATGAACGTGTCATCACAATGCTACATGACCCTGGTCATCACAGTTCTCCATGACCTTTGTCATCACAATGCTCTATGTCACTTTTCATCACAATTCTCAATGACCACTTTAATCACTATGCTCGCTGACCATTTTCATCACATTTCTCTATTGTCATTACAATTCCCCATGGCCCCTTTCTTCACAATTCTCCATGATGCCTGTCATCACAATGCTCCATGGCTTTTGTTATCACAATGTTCCAGGACCAGTTTCATCACAATACTCCATCCCCCTTGTCATCACAGTGCACAATGAAAGCTTTCATTACAATGCTCCATGACACTTGTCATCACAATGCTCCATGGCCTTTATCGTCACAATGCTCCCAGGCACTTTTCATCACGATATTCCATGAAAACTTTCATCACATTGCTCCATGACCATTGTCATCACAATAGTCCATACCCATGTCAACACAATGCTGCATAATCCCTGTCATCCCAATTCTCCATGACTGCTGTCATCCCAATAATCCAGGACAATTTTCATAACAATGCTTCATGCCCCCAGTCATCACAGTGCTCCATGATACCTTCCATCACAATTCCTAGATGATCAATGTCATCACAATGCCCCATGACACCTGTTATCACAATTCGCTATGACCCTTGTCATCACACTACTCGATGAACCGTGTCATCACAGTGTTCCAGGACACATGTCATCACAATGATCCATTAATATTTTCATCACAATGCTCCAATACACCTGTCATCACAATGCTCCATGTCCCCTCTTATCATATTGCTCCATGATCTCTTTCATCACAATGCTCCATGACCACTGTCATCACCATACCTCAAGACGCCTGTCATCTCAGTGCTCCATGGCCCCTTTCATCACAAGGCTCCATGAACCCAGTCATCACAATGTTCCCTGCCCTCTTCGTCACAATGCTCCATGGGCCCTGTCATCACAATGCTCCATGCCCTTGTCATCAAAATTCTCCAGAACTCTTGTCATCATAATGTTCCATGCCAATGTCATCAAAATGTCCCATGACACTTGTCATCACAATGCTCCATGGCCTTTGTCATCACAATGTTCCATGGCCCCTGTCATCACAGTGCTCCTTGATACCTTTCATCACAATTCTACGTGACCACTGTCATCACAATGCCCCATTTCAGATGTCATCACAATTCGCCATGGTCCTTGTCATAACAATGCTCCATGAACCGTGTCATCACAAGGTTTCAGGACACTTGTCATCACAATGATCCATGATCACTTTCATCACAATGCTCCATGAACCCTGTCATCTCAATGCTCCATAGCCTTTGTATTCACAATGCTCCATGGCCCCTGTAATCACAGTGCTCCATGACCCCTTTCATCACAATGCTCCAAGACCGCTGTCATCACAATGCCCCATGACACCTGCCACCACCAATCTCCAAGGGCTCCCTTACCAAAAAGCTCCATGATCCCTGTCAGTACAATGTTCCATGACACTTTTCATCACAATGCTCCATGACCCCTGTCATCACAAAGTTCTCTGCCCATATCATCACAATGCTACTTGTCACATTTCATCACAATGCTCCATGCCATTGTCAGCACAATGCTCCTTGGACCCTGTCATCAAAATTCTCCATCCCCTTTTCATCACAATGCTCCAGATATCCTATCATTACCATGCTCCATGCCCGTGTCAACACAATGCTCCATGACCCCTGTCATCAAAATGCTTGATGAAACTTGTTATCAGAATATTCCATGACCCCTGTCATCAAAATGATCCCTGACCGTTGTCATCACAATGCTGCATGATACCTTTCATCCCAATTCTCTGTGACCGCTGTCATCACAATGCTCCATGACCCCTGTCATCACAACGTTCCATGAAAGTTGTCATCAAAATGCTCCATGACCCCGGTCACCACAAGGTTCCCTGCCCTTGTCACCACAATGGTACATGGCCTGGTCATCACAATGTTCCATGGCCTCTGTCATCACCATGCTCCATGGTCTTTCTCATCACAATGCTCTATGACCCCTGTCATCACAATGCTTGATGACCATTGTCATCACAATGCTCCCAGGCCCCTGTCATCACAATGCCTCATGGTCTTTGTAATCACAATGCTCAATGACCAATGTCATCACAGTGCTCCATGCCATTGTCATCACAATGCTCCATGGTCCCTGTAATCACAATGCTCCATACCCTTGTCATCACAATGCTCCAGAACACTTGTCATCATAATGCTCCATTCCCGTGTCATCACATTGCTGAATGACACTTGTCATCACAATGTTCCTTGGCCTTTGTCATCACAGTGCTCCATGATACCTTTAATCAAAATTCTACATGACCACTCTCATCACAATGCAAGATGACCAATTCATCACAATGCCCCATGACACCTGTTATCACAATTCGCTATGACCCTTGTCATAACAATACTTGATGAACCGTGTCATCACAGTGTTCCAGGACACATGTCATCACAATGATCCATTAATATTTTCATCACAATGCTCCAATACACCTGTCATCACAATGCTCCATGTCCCCTCTTATCATATTGCTCCATGATCTCTTTCATCACAATGCTCCATGACCACTGTCATCACCATACCTCAAGACGCCTGTCATCTCAGTGCTCCATGGCCCCATTCATCACAAGGCTCCATGAACCCAGTCATCACAATGTTCCCTGCCCTCTTCGTCACAATGCTCCATGGGCCCTGTCATCACAATGCTCCATGCCCTTGTCATCAAAATTCTCCAGAACTCTTGTCATCATAATGTTCCATGCCAATGTCATCAAAATGTCCCATGACACTTGTCATCACAATGCTCCATGGCCCCTGTCATCACAGTGCTCCTTGATACCTTTCATCACAATTCTACATGACCACTGTCATCACAATGCCCCATTTCAGATGTCATCACAATTCGCCATGGTCCTTGTCATAACAATGCTCCATGAACCGTGTCATCACAAGGTTTCAGGACACTTGTCATCACAATGATCCATGATCACATTCATCACAATGCTCCATGAACCCTGTCATCTCAATGCTCCATAGCCTTTGTATTTACAATGCTCCATGGCCCCTGTAATCACAGTGCTCCATGACCCCTTTCATCACAATGCTCCAAGACCGCTGTCATCACAATGCCCCATGACGCCTGCCACCACCAATCTCCAAGGGCTCCCTTACCAAAAAGCTCCATGATCCCTGTCAGTACAATGTTCCATGACACTTTTCATCACAATGCTCCATGACCCCTGTCATCACAAATTTCTCTGCCCAGATCATCACAATGCTACTTGTCACCTTTCATCACAATGCTCCATGCCCTTTCATCACAATGCTCCAGAATTCTTGTCATCACAATGTTCCTTGACCGTGTCATCACAATGCTCCATGACCCGTGTCATCACAAAGCTCCATGACCCCTGGCATCACAATGATCCATGATTCCTTTCCTCACAGTGCTCCAGTACCCTTTTCATCACAATGCTCCATGCCATTGTCAGCACAATGCTACTTGGACCCTGTCATCAAAATGCTCCATCCCCTTTTCATCACAATGCTCCAGATATCCTATCATTACAATGCTCCATGCCCGTGTCAACACAATGCTCCATGACCCCTGTCATCAAAATGCTTGATGAAACTTGTTATCAGAATGTTCCATGACCCCTGTCATCAAAATGATCCCTGACCGTTGTCATCGCAATCCTGCATGATACCTTTCATCCCAATCCTCTGTGACCGCTGTCATCACAATGCTCCAGGACAACTTTCATCACAATGCTCCATGCCCTGGTCATCAAAATGCTCCAGATCTCTTTTCATCATAATGCTCCATGCCAATGTCATCAAAATGCCCCATGACACTTGTCATCACAATGCTCCATGGCCTTTGTCATCACAATGTTCCATGGCCCCTGTCATCAGAGTGCTCCATGTTACCTTTCAATACAATTCTACATGACCACTGTCATCACAATGCCCCATGACAGATGATACCACAATTCGCCATGGTCCTTGTCATCACAATGCTCCATGAACTGTGTCATCACAAGGTTCCAGGACACTTGTCATCACAATGATCCATGATCACTTTCATCACAATGCTCCATGAACCCTGTCATCTCAATGCTCCATGGCCTTTGTATTCACAATGCTCCATGGCCCCTGTAATCACAGAGCTCCATGACCCCTTTCATCCCAATGCTCCAAGACCGCTGTCATCACCATGCCCCATGACGCCTGCTTTCACAAATCTCCAAGACCTCTCTTACCAAAAAGCTCCATGATCCCTGTCAGTACAATGTTCCATGACACTTTTTATCACAATGCTCCATGACCCCTGTCATCAAAAAGTTCTCTGCCCATATCGTCACAATGCTCCTTGTCACCTTTCATCACAATGCACCATGCCCTTTCATCACAATGCTCCAGAATTCTTGTCATCGCAATGTTCCTTGACCGTGTCATCACAATGCTCCATGACCCTTGTCATCACAAAGCTCCATGACCCCTGTCATCACAATGATCCATGATTCCTTTCCTCACAGTGCTCCAGTACCCTTTTCATCACAATGCTCCATGCCATTGTCAGCACAATTCTCCTTGGACCCTGTCATCAAAATGCTCCATCCCCTTTTCATCACAATGCTCCAGATATCCTATCATTACAATGCTCCATGCTCGTGTCAACACAATGCTCCATGACCCCTGTCATCAAAATGCTTTATGAACCTTGTTATCAGAATGTTCCATGACCCCTGTCAACAAAATGATCCCTGACCGTTGTCATCACAATGGTGCATGATACCTTTCATCCCAATTCTCTGTGACCGCTGTCATCACAATGCTCCAGGACAACTTTCATCACAATGCTCCATGACCCCTGTCATCACAACGTTCCATGAAAGTTGTCATCAAAATGCTCCATGACCCCGGTCACCGCAAGGTTCCCTGCCCTTGTCATCACAATGGTACATGGCCTGGTCATCACAATGTTCCATGGCCTCTGTCATCACCATGCTCCATGGTCTTTCTCATCACAATGCTCTATGACCCCTGTCATCACAATGCTTGATGACCATTGTCATCGCAATGCTCCAAGGCCCCTGTCATCACAATGCCTCATGGTCTTTGTAATCACAATGCTCAATGACCAATGTCATCACAGTGCTCCATGCCGTTGTCATCACAATGCTCCATGGTCCCTGTAATCACAATGCTCCATACCCTTGTCATCACAATGCTCCAGAACACTTGTCATCATAATGCTCCATTCCCGTGTCATCACATTGCTGAATGACACTTGTCATCACAATGTTCCTTGGCCTTTGTCATCACAGTGCTCCATGATACCTTTAATCAAAATTCTACATGACCACTCTCATCACAATGCAAGATGACCAATGTCATCACAATGCCCCATGACACGTGTCATCACAATTCGCCTTGGCCCTTGTCATCTCAATGCTGTATGAAACGTGTCATCAGTAGCTCCCAAGACCCTTGTCATCACAATGCTCCATGAACTCTGTTATCTCAATGTTCCATGGCCTTTGTATTCACAATGCTCCATTGTCCCGATAATCGCGTTGCTCCATGAACACTTTCATCACAATGCTCCTTGACCACTGTCACCATAATGCCCCATGACGTCTCTCATCACTGTGCTCCAAGGCCACTCTCATCAAAATGCTCCATGATCTGTGTCAGCACAATATTGCATGACACTTGTCATCACAATGCTCCATGATCCCTCTAATCACAATGATCCCTGCCAATTTCATCACAATGACCCAAGTCTCCTGTAATCACAATGCTCCATGCCCTTGTCATCACAATGCTCCAGGTCTGTTGTCATCACCATGCTTCATGCCCGTGTCATCACAATGCTCCATGAATCTTGTCCTCACAATGCTCCATGGCCCATGTCATCACAATGCTCCATGACCCCTCTCATCACAATGATCTATGGCCTTTGTCATCACAATGCTCCGTGACCCCCGTCAACACAATGCCTGATGACCCCTGTCATCAAAATGCTAAATGGCACTTGTCATCACAATGCTCTATGATGCCTGTCATCACTATTCTCCATGTCACTTGTTATCACAAGGCTCCATGGCCCCTGTACTCCCAGTACTCCATGACCCCTTTCATCACAATGCCCAATGTCACCTCTGATCACAATTCTCAATGGCATTTGTCATCACGATGCTCCATGACACCTGTCATCACAATGCTCCATGAGACTTGTCATCACAATGCTCCATGGCCCCTCTCATTACTGTGCTCCATAATAACTTTAATCACATTTCTAGATGACCACTGCCATCACAATGCCCCATGACATTGTCATCACAATTCGCCATGACCATTGTCATCACAATGCTCCATGAACCATGTCATCACAGGGTCCCAGGACACTTGGCATCACAATGATCCATTACCACTTTCATCACAATGCTCCATGACCACTGTCATCTCAATGCTCCATGGCCTTTGTATTCACAATGCTCCATGGCCCCTGTAATCACAGTGCTCCATAACACCTTTCATCATAATGCTCCATGACCACTGCCATCTCAATGCCTCATGACTCCTGTCATCACAATTCTCCAAGGCCCCTCTCATCACAGTGCTCCATGACACTTGTCATCCCATTGCTCCATAACACCTGTCATCACAGTGTTCCCTGCCCATGTCATCAAAATGCTCCATGTCCCCTATAATCACAATGCTCCATGCCTTTTTCCTCACAAAGCTCCAGAATTTTGTCATCACAATGTTCCATGACCGTGGCATCACAATGCTCCATGGCCCTTGTCATCACAATGCTCCAGAATTCTTGTCATCACAATGTTCCATGAACGTGTCATCACAATGCTACATGACCCTGGTCATCACAGTTCTCCATGACCTTTGTCATCACAATGCTCTATGTCACTTTTCATCACAATTCTCAATGACCACTTTAATCACTATGCTCGCTGACCATTTTCATCACATTTCTCTATTGTCATTACAATTCCCCATGGCCCCTTTCTTCACAATTCTCCATGATGCCTGTCATCACAATGCTCCATGGCTTTTGTTATCACAATGTTCCAGGACCAGTTTCATCACAATACTCCATCCCCCTTGTCATCACAGTGCACAATGAAAGCTTTCATTACAATGCTCCATGACACTTGTCATCACAATGCTCCATGGCCTTTATCGTCACAATGCTCCCAGGCACTTTTCATCACGATATTCCATGAAAACTTTCATCACATTGCTCCATGACCATTGTCATCACAATAGTCCATACCCATGTCAACACAATGCTGCATAATCCCTGTCATCCCAATTCTCCATGACTGCTGTCATCCCAATAATCCAGGACAATTTTCATAACAATGCTTCATGCCCCCAGTCATCACAGTGCTCCATGATACCTTTCATCACAATTCCTAGATGATCAATGTCATCACAATGCCCCATGACACCTGTTATCACAATTCGCTATGACCCTTGTCATCACAATACTCCATGGTCCCTGTAATCACAATGCTCCATACCCTTGTCATCACAATGCTCCAGAACACTTGTCATCATAATGCTCCATTCCCGTGTCATCACATTGCTGAATGACACTTGTCATCACAATGTTCCTTGGCCTTTGTCATCACAGTTCTCCATGATACCTTTAATCAAAATTCTACATGACCACTCTCATCACAATGCAAGATGACCAATTCATCACAATGCCCCATGACACCTGTTATCACAATTCGCTATGACCCTTGTCATAACAATACTTGATGAACCGTGTCATCACAGTGTTCCAGGACACATGTCATCACAATGATCCATTAATATTTTCATCACAATGCTCCAATACACCTGTCATCACAATGCTCCATGTCCCCTCTTATCATATTGCTCCATGATCTCTTTCATCACAATGCTCCATGACCACTGTCATCACCATACCTCAAGACGCCTGTCATCTCAGTGCTCCATGGCCCCATTCATCACAAGGCTCCATGAACCCAGTCATCACAATGTTCCCTGCCCTCTTCGTCACAATGCTCCATGGGCCCTGTCATCACAATGCTCCATGCCCATGTCATCAAAATTCTCCAGAACTCTTGTCATCATAATGTTCCATGCCAATGTCATCAAAATGTCCCATGACACTTGTCATCACAATGCTCCATGGCCCCTGTCATCACAGTGCTCCTTGATACCTTTCATCACAATTCTACATGACCACTGTCATCACAATGCCCCATTTCAGATGTCATCACAATTCGCCATGGTCCTTGTCATAACAATGCTCCATGAACCGTGTCATCACAAGGTTTCAGGACACTTGTCATCACAATGATCCATGATCACATTCATCACAATGCTCCATGAACCCTGTCATCTCAATGCTCCATAGCCTTTGTATTTACAATGCTCCATGGCCCCTGTAATCACAGTGCTCCATGACCCCTTTCATCACAATGCTCCAAGACCGCTGTCATCACAATGCCCCATGACGCCTGCCACCACCAATCTCCAAGGGCTCCCTTACCAAAAAGCTCCATGATCCCTGTCAGTACAATGTTCCATGACACTTTTCATCACAATGCTCCATGACCCCTCTCATCACAAATTTCTCTGCCCAGATCATCACAATGCTACTTGTCACCTTTCATCACAATGCTCCATGCCCTTTCATCACAATGCTCCAGAATTCTTGTCATCACAATGTTCCTTGACCGTGTCATCACAATGCTCCATGACCCGTGTCATCACAAAGCTCCATGACCCCTGGCATCACAATGATCCATGATTCCTTTCCTCACAGTGCTCCAGTACCCTTTTCATCACAATGCTCCATGCCATTGTCAGCACAATGCTACTTGGACCCTGTCATCAAAATGCTCCATCCCCTTTTCATCACAATGCTCCAGATATCCTATCATTACAATGCTCCATGCCCGTGTCAACACAATGCTCCATGACCCCTGTCATCAAAATGCTTGATGAAACTTGTTATCAGAATGTTCCATGACCCCTGTCATCAAAATGATCCCTGACCGTTGTCATCGCAATCCTGCATGATACCTTTCATCCCAATCCTCTGTGACCGCTGTCATCACAATGCTCCAGGACAACTTTCATCACAATGCTCCATGCCCTGGTCATCAAAATGCTCCAGATCTCTTTTCATCATAATGCTCCATGCCAATGTCATCAAAATGCCCCATGACACTTGTCATCACAATGCTCCATGGCCTTTGTCATCACAATGTTCCATGGCCCCTGTCATCAGAGTGCTCCATGTTACCTTTCAATACAATTCTACATGACCACTGTCATCACAATGCCCCATGACAGATGATACCACAATTCGCCATGGTCCTTGTCATCACAATGCTCCATGAACTGTGTCATCACAAGGTTCCAGGACACTTGTCATCACAATGATCCATGATCACTTTCATCACAATGCTCCATGAACCCTGTCATCTCAATGCTCCATGGCCTTTGTATTCACAATGCTCCATGGCCCCTGTAATCACAGAGCTCCATGACCCCTTTCATCCCAATGCTCCAAGACCGCTGTCATCACCATGCCCCATGACGCCTGCTTTCACAAATCTCCAAGACCTCTCTTACCAAAAAGCTCCATGATCCCTGTCAGTACAATGTTCCATGACACTTTTTATCACAATGCTCCATGACCCCTGTCATCAAAAAGTTCTCTGCCCATATCGTCACAATGCTCCTTGTCACCTTTCATCACAATGCACCATGCCCTTTCATCACAATGCTCCAGAATTCTTGTCATCGCAATGTTCCTTGACCGTGTCATCACAATGCTCCATGACCCTTGTCATCACAAAGCTCCATGACCCCTGTCATCACAATGATCCATGATTCCTTTCCTCACAGTGCTCCAGTACCCTTTTCATCACAATGCTCCATGCCATTGTCAGCACAATTCTCCTTGGACCCTGTCATCAAAATGCTCCATCCCCTTTTCATCACAATGCTCCAGATATCCTATCATTACAATGCTCCATGCTCGTGTCAACACAATGCTCCATGACCCCTGTCATCAAAATGCTTTATGAACCTTGTTATCAGAATGTTCCATGACCCCTGTCAACAAAATGATCCCTGACCGTTGTCATCACAATGGTGCATGATACCTTTCATCCCAATTCTCTGTGACCGCTGTCATCACAATGCTCCAGGACAACTTTCATCACAATGCTCCATGACCCCTGTCATCACAACGTTCCATGAAAGTTGTCATCAAAATGCTCCATGACCCCGGTCACCGCAAGGTTCCCTGCCCTTGTCATCACAATGGTACATGGCCTGGTCATCACAATGTTCCATGGCCTCTGTCATCACCATGCTCCATGGTCTTTCTCATCACAATGCTCTATGACCCCTGTCATCACAATGCTTGATGACCATTGTCATCGCAATGCTCCAAGGCCCCTGTCATCACAATGCCTCATGGTCTTTGTAATCACAATGCTCAATGACCAATGTCATCACAGTGCTCCATGCCGTTGTCATCACAATGCTCCATGGTCCCTGTAATCACAATGCTCCATACCCTTGTCATCACAATGCTCCAGAACACTTGTCATCATAATGCTCCATTCCCGTGTCATCACATTGCTGAATGACACTTGTCATCACAATGTTCCTTGGCCTTTGTCATCACAGTGCTCCATGATACCTTTAATCAAAATTCTACATGACCACTCTCATCACAATGCAAGATGACCAATGTCATCACAATGCCCCATGACACGTGTCATCACAATTCGCCTTGGCCCTTGTCATCTCAATGCTGTATGAAACGTGTCATCAGTAGCTCCCAAGACCCTTGTCATCACAATGCTCCATGAACTCTGTTATCTCAATGTTCCATGGCCTTTGTATTCACAATGCTCCATTGTCCCGATAATCGCGTTGCTCCATGAACACTTTCATCACAATGCTCCTTGACCACTGTCACCATAATGCCCCATGACGTCTCTCATCACTGTGCTCCAAGGCCACTCTCATCAAAATGCTCCATGATCTGTGTCAGCACAATATTGCATGACACTTGTCATCACAATGCTCCATGATCCCTCTAATCACAATGATCCCTGCCAATTTCATCACAATGACCCAAGTCTCCTGTAATCACAATGCTCCATGCCCTTGTCATCACAATGCTCCAGGTCTGTTGTCATCACCATGCTTCATGCCCGTGTCATCACAATGCTCCATGAATCTTGTCCTCACAATGCTCCATGGCCCATGTCATCACAATGCTCCATGACCCCTCTCATCACAATGATCTATGGCCTTTGTCATCACAATGCTCCGTGACCCCCGTCAACATAATGCCTGATGACCCCTGTCATCAAAATGCTAAATGGCACTTGTCATCACAATGCTCTATGATGCCTGTCATCACTATTCTCCATGTCACTTGTTATCACAAGGCTCCATGGCCCCTGTACTCCCAGTACTCCATGACCCCTTTCATCACAATGCCCAATGTCACCTCTGATCACAATTCTCAATGGCATTTGTCATCACGATGCTCCATGACACCTGTCATCACAATGCTCCATGAGACTTGTCATCACAATGCTCCATGGCCCCTCTCATTACTGTGCTCCATAATAACTTTAATCACATTTCTAGATGACCACTGCCATCACAATGCCCCATGACATTGTCATCACAATTCGCCATGACCATTGTCATCACAATGCTCCATGAACCATGTCATCACAGGGTCCCAGGACACTTGGCATCACAATGATCCATTACCACTTTCATCACAATGCTCCATGACCACTGTCATCTCAATGCTCCATGGCCTTTGTATTCACAATGCTCCATGGCCCCTGTAATCACAGTGCTCCATAACACCTTTCATCATAATGCTCCATGACCACTGCCATCTCAATGCCTCATGACTCCTGTCATCACAATTCTCCAAGGCCCCTCTCATCACAGTGCTCCATGACACTTGTCATCCCATTGCTCCATAACACCTGTCATCACAGTGTTCCCTGCCCATGTCATCAAAATGCTCCATGTCCCCTATAATCACAATGCTCCATGCCTTTTTCCTCACAAAGCTCCAGAATTTTGTCATCACAATGTTCCATGACCGTGGCATCCCAATGCTCCATGGCCCTTGTCATCACAATGCTCCAGAATTCTTGTCATCACAATGTTCCATGAACGTGTCATCACAATGCTACATGACCCTGGTCATCACAGTTCTCCATGACCTTTGTCATCACAATGCTCTATGTCACTTTTCATCACAATTCTCAATGACCACTTTAATCACTATGCTCGCTGACCATTTTCATCACATTTCTCTATTGTCATTACAATTCCCCATGGCCCCTTTCTTCACAATTCTCCATGATGCCTGTCATCACAATGCTCCATGGCTTTTGTTATCACAATGTTCCAGGACCAGTTTCATCACAATACTCCATCCCCCTTGTCATCACAGTGCACAATGAAAGCTTTCATTACAATGCTCCATGACACTTGTCATCACAATGCTCCATGGCCTTTATCGTCACAATGCTCCCAGGCACTTTTCATCACGATATTCCATGAAAACTTTCATCACATTGCTCCATGACCATTGTCATCACAATAGTCCATACCCATGTCAACACAATGCTGCATAATCCCTGTCATCCCAATTCTCCATGACTGCTGTCATCCCAATAATCCAGGACAATTTTCATAACAATGCTTCATGCCCCCAGTCATCACAGTGCTCCATGATACCTTTCATCACAATTCCTAGATGATCAATGTCATCACAATGCCCCATGACACCTGTTATCACAATTCGCTATGACCCTTGTCATCACAATACTCCATGGTCCCTGTAATCACAATGCTCCATACCCTTGTCATCACAATGCTCCAGAACACTTGTCATCATAATGCTCCATTCCCGTGTCATCACATTGCTGAATGACACTTGTCATCACAATGTTCCTTGGCCTTTGTCATCACAGTGCTCCATGATACCTTTAATCAAAATTCTACATGACCACTCTCATCACAATGCAAGATGACCAATTCATCACAATGCCCCATGACACCTGTTATCACAATTCGCTATGACCCTTGTCATAACAATACTTGATGAACCGTGTCATCACAGTGTTCCAGGACACATGTCATCACAATGATCCATTAATATTTTCATCACAATGCTCCAATACACCTGTCATCACAATGCTCCATGTCCCCTCTTATCATATTGCTCCATGATCTCTTTCATCACAATGCTCCATGACCACTGTCATCACCATACCTCAAGACGCCTGTCATCTCAGTGCTCCATGGCCCCATTCATCACAAGGCTCCATGAACCCAGTCATCACAATGTTCCCTGCCCTCTTCGTCACAATGCTCCATGGGCCCTGTCATCACAATGCTCCATGCCCATGTCATCAAAATTCTCCAGAACTCTTGTCATCATAATGTTCCATGCCAATGTCATCAAAATGTCCCATGACACTTGTCATCACAATGCTCCATGGCCCCTGTCATCACAGTGCTCCTTGATACCTTTCATCACAATTCTACATGACCACTGTCATCACAATGCCCCATTTCAGATGTCATCACAATTCGCCATGGTCCTTGTCATAACAATGCTCCATGAACCGTGTCATCACAAGGTTTCAGGACACTTGTCATCACAATGATCCATGATCACATTCATCACAATGCTCCATGAACCCTGTCATCTCAATGCTCCATAGCCTTTGTATTTACAATGCTCCATGGCCCCTGTAATCACAGTGCTCCATGACCCCTTTCATCACAATGCTCCAAGACCGCTGTCATCACAATGCCCCATGACGCCTGCCACCACCAATCTCCAAGGGCTCCCTTACCAAAAAGCTCCATGATCCCTGTCAGTACAATGTTCCATGACACTTTTCATCACAATGCTCCATGACCCCTGTCATCACAAATTTCTCTGCCCAGATCATCACAATGCTACTTGTCACCTTTCATCACAATGCTCCATGCCCTTTCATCACAATGCTCCAGAATTCTTGTCATCACAATGTTCCTTGACCGTGTCATCACAATGCTCCATGACCCGTGTCATCACAAAGCTCCATGACCCCTGGCATCACAATGATCCATGATTCCTTTCCTCACAGTGCTCCAGTACCCTTTTCATCACAATGCTCCATGCCATTGTCAGCACAATGCTACTTGGACCCTGTCATCAAAATGCTCCATCCCCTTTTCATCACAATGCTCCAGATATCCTATCATTACAATGCTCCATGCCCGTGTCAACACAATGCTCCATGACCCCTGTCATCAAAATGCTTGATGAAACTTGTTATCAGAATGTTCCATGACCCCTGTCATCAAAATGATCCCTGACCGTTGTCATCGCAATCCTGCATGATACCTTTCATCCCAATCCTCTGTGACCGCTGTCATCACAATGCTCCAGGACAACTTTCATCACAATGCTCCATGCCCTGGTCATCAAAATGCTCCAGATCTCTTTTCATCATAATGCTCCATGCCAATGTCATCAAAATGCCCCATGACACTTGTCATCACAATGCTCCATGGCCTTTGTCATCACAATGTTCCATGGCCCCTGTCATCAGAGTGCTCCATGTTACCTTTCAATACAATTCTACATGACCACTGTCATCACAATGCCCCATGACAGATGATACCACAATTCGCCATGGTCCTTGTCATCACAATGCTCCATGAACTGTGTCATCACAAGGTTCCAGGACACTTGTCATCACAATGATCCATGATCACTTTCATCACAATGCTCCATGAACCCTGTCATCTCAATGCTCCATGGCCTTTGTATTCACAATGCTCCATGGCCCCTGTAATCACAGAGCTCCATGACCCCTTTCATCCCAATGCTCCAAGACCGCTGTCATCACCATGCCCCATGACGCCTGCTTTCACAAATCTCCAAGACCTCTCTTACCAAAAAGCTCCATGATCCCTGTCAGTACAATGTTCCATGACACTTTTTATCACAATGCTCCATGACCCCTGTCATCAAAAAGTTCTCTGCCCATATCGTCACAATGCTCCTTGTCACCTTTCATCACAATGCACCATGCCCTTTCATCACAATGCTCCAGAATTCTTGTCATCGCAATGTTCCTTGACCGTGTCATCACAATGCTCCATGACCCTTGTCATCACAAAGCTCCATGACCCCTGTCATCACAATGATCCATGATTCCTTTCCTCACAGTGCTCCAGTACCCTTTTCATCACAATGCTCCATGCCATTGTCAGCACAATTCTCCTTGGACCCTGTCATCAAAATGCTCCATCCCCTTTTCATCACAATGCTCCAGATATCCTATCATTACAATGCTCCATGCTCGTGTCAACACAATGCTCCATGACCCCTGTCATCAAAATGCTTTATGAACCTTGTTATCAGAATGTTCCATGACCCCTGTCAACAAAATGATCCCTGACCGTTGTCATCACAATGGTGCATGATACCTTTCATCCCAATTCTCTGTGACCGCTGTCATCACAATGCTCCAGGACAACTTTCATCACAATGCTCCATGACCCCTGTCATCACAACGTTCCATGAAAGTTGTCATCAAAATGCTCCATGACCCCGGTCACCGCAAGGTTCCCTGCCCTTGTCATCACAATGGTACATGGCCTGGTCATCACAATGTTCCATGGCCTCTGTCATCACCATGCTCCATGGTCTTTCTCATCACAATGCTCTATGACCCCTGTCATCACAATGCTTGATGACCATTGTCATCGCAATGCTCCAAGGCCCCTGTCATCACAATGCCTCATGGTCTTTGTAATCACAATGCTCAATGACCAATGTCATCACAGTGCTCCATGCCGTTGTCATCACAATGCTCCATGGTCCCTGTAATCACAATGCTCCATACCCTTGTCATCACAATGCTCCAGAACACTTGTCATCATAATGCTCCATTCCCGTGTCATCACATTGCTGAATGACACTTGTCATCACAATGTTCCTTGGCCTTTGTCATCACAGTGCTCCATGATACCTTTAATCAAAATTCTACATGACCACTCTCATCACAATGCAAGATGACCAATGTCATCACAATGCCCCATGACACGTGTCATCACAATTCGCCTTGGCCCTTGTCATCTCAATGCTGTATGAAACGTGTCATCAGTAGCTCCCAAGACCCTTGTCATCACAATGCTCCATGAACTCTGTTATCTCAATGTTCCATGGCCTTTGTATTCACAATGCTCCATTGTCCCGATAATCGCGTTGCTCCATGAACACTTTCATCACAATGCTCCTTGACCACTGTCACCATAATGCCCCATGACGTCTCTCATCACTGTGCTCCAAGGCCACTCTCATCAAAATGCTCCATGATCTGTGTCAGCACAATATTGCATGACACTTGTCATCACAATGCTCCATGATCCCTCTAATCACAATGATCCCTGCCAATTTCATCACAATGACCCAAGTCTCCTGTAATCACAATGCTCCATGCCCTTGTCATCACAATGCTCCAGGTCTGTTGTCATCACCATGCTTCATGCCCGTGTCATCACAATGCTCCATGAATCTTGTCCTCACAATGCTCCATGGCCCATGTCATCACAATGCTCCATGACCCCTCTCATCACAATGATCTATGGCCTTTGTCATCACAATGCTCCGTGACCCCCGTCAACACAATGCCTGATGACCCCTGTCATCAAAATGCTAAATGGCACTTGTCATCACAATGCTCTATGATGCCTGTCATCACTATTCTCCATGTCACTTGTTATCACAAGGCTCCATGGCCCCTGTACTCCCAGTACTCCATGACCCCTTTCATCACAATGCCCAATGTCACCTCTGATCACAATTCTCAATGGCATTTGTCATCACGATGCTCCATGACACCTGTCATCACAATGCTCCATGAGACTTGTCATCACAATGCTCCATGGCCCCTCTCATTCCTGTGCTCCATAATAACTTTAATCACATTTCTAGATGACCACTGCCATCACAATGCCCCATGACATTGTCATCACAATTCGCCATGACCATTGTCATCACAATGCTCCATGAACCATGTCATCACAGGGTCCCAGGACACTTGGCATCACAATGATCCATTACCACTTTCATCACAATGCTCCATGACCACTGTCATCTCAATGCTCCATGGCCTTTGTATTCACAATGCTCCATGGCCCCTGTAATCACAGTGCTCCATAACACCTTTCATCATAATGCTCCATGACCACTGCCATCTCAATGCCTCATGACTCCTGTCATCACAATTCTCCAAGGCCCCTCTCATCACAGTGCTCCATGACACTTGTCATCCCATTGCTCCATAACACCTGTCATCACAGTGTTCCCTGCCCATGTCATCAAAATGCTCCATGTCCCCTATAATCACAATGCTCCATGCCTTTTTCCTCACAAAGCTCCAGAATTTTGTCATCACAATGTTCCATGACCGTGGCAACCCAATGCTCCATGGCCCTTGTCATCACAATGCTCCAGAATTCTTGTCATCACAATGTTCCATGAACGTGTCATCACAATGCTACATGACCCTGGTCATCACAGTTCTCCATGACCTTTGTCATCACAATGCTCTATGTCACTTTTCATCACAATTCTCAATGACCACTTTAATCACTATGCTCGCTGACCATTTTCATCACATTTCTCTATTGTCATTACAATTCCCCATGGCCCCTTTCTTCACAATTCTCCATGATGCCTGTCATCACAATGCTCCATGGCTTTTGTTATCACAATGTTCCAGGACCAGTTTCATCACAATACTCCATCCCCCTTGTCATCACAGTGCACAATGAAAGCTTTCATTACAATGCTCCATGACACTTGTCATCACAATGCTCCATGGCCTTTATCGTCACAATGCTCCCAGGCACTTTTCATCACGATATTCAATGAAAACTTTCATCACATTGCTCCATGACCATTGTCATCACAATAGTCCATACCCATGTCAACACAATGCTGCATAATCCCTGTCATCCCAATTCTCCATGACTGCTGTCATCCCAATAATCCAGGACAATTTTCATAACAATGCTTCATGCCCCCAGTCATCACAGTGCTCCATGATACCTTTCATCACAATTCCTAGATGATCAATGTCATCACAATGCCCCATGACACCTGTTATCACAATTCGCTATGACCCTTGTCATCACAATACTCCATGGTCCCTGTAATCACAATGCTCCATACCCTTGTCATCACAATGCTCCAGAACACTTGTCATCATAATGCTCCATTCCCGTGTCATCACATTGCTGAATGACACTTGTCATCACAATGTTCCTTGGCCTTTGTCATCACAGTGCTCCATGATACCTTTAATCAAAATTCTACATGACCACTCTCATCACAATGCAAGATGACCAATTCATCACAATGCCCCATGACACCTGTTATCACAATTCGCTATGACCCTTGTCATAACAATACTTGATGAACCGTGTCATCACAGTGTTCCAGGACACATGTCATCACAATGATCCATTAATATTTTCATCACAATGCTCCAATACACCTGTCATCACAATGCTCCATGTCCCCTCTTATCATATTGCTCCATGATCTCTTTCATCACAATGCTCCATGACCACTGTCATCACCATACCTCAAGACGCCTGTCATCTCAGTGCTCCATGGCCCCATTCATCACAAGGCTCCATGAACCCAGTCATCACAATGTTCCCTGCCCTCTTCGTCACAATGCTCCATGGGCCCTGTCATCACAATGCTCCATGCCCATGTCATCAAAATTCTCCAGAACTCTTGTCATCATAATGTTCCATGCCAATGTCATCAAAATGTCCCATGACACTTGTCATCACAATGCTCCATGGCCCCTGTCATCACAGTGCTCCTTGATACCTTTCATCACAATTCTACATGACCACTGTCATCACAATGCCCCATTTCAGATGTCATCACAATTCGCCATGGTCCTTGTCATAACAATGCTCCATGAACCGTGTCATCACAAGGTTTCAGGACACTTGTCATCACAATGATCCATGATCACATTCATCACAATGCTCCATGAACCCTGTCATCTCAATGCTCCATAGCCTTTGTATTTACAATGCTCCATGGCCCCTGTAATCACAGTGCTCCATGACCCCTTTCATCACAATGCTCCAAGACCGCTGTCATCACAATGCCCCATGACGCCTGCCACCACCAATCTCCAAGGGCTCCCTTACCAAAAAGCTCCATGATCCCTGTCAGTACAATGTTCCATGACACTTTTCATCACAATGCTCCATGACCCCTGTCATCACAAATTTCTCTGCCCAGATCATCACAATGCTACTTGTCACCTTTCATCACAATGCTCCATGCCCTTTCATCACAATGCTCCAGAATTCTTGTCATCACAATGTTCCTTGACCGTGTCATCACAATGCTCCATGACCCGTGTCATCACAAAGCTCCATGACCCCTGGCATCACAATGATCCATGATTCCTTTCCTCACAGTGCTCCAGTACCCTTTTCATCACAATGCTCCATGCCATTGTCAGCACAATGCTACTTGGACCCTGTCATCAAAATGCTCCATCCCCTTTTCATCACAATGCTCCAGATATCCTATCATTACAATGCTCCATGCCCGTGTCAACACAATGCTCCATGACCCCTGTCATCAAAATGCTTGATGAAACTTGTTATCAGAATGTTCCATGACCCCTGTCATCAAAATGATCCCTGACCGTTGTCATCGCAATCCTGCATGATACCTTTCATCCCAATCCTCTGTGACCGCTGTCATCACAATGCTCCAGGACAACTTTCATCACAATGCTCCATGCCCTGGTCATCAAAATGCTCCAGATCTCTTTTCATCATAATGCTCCATGCCAATGTCATCAAAATGCCCCATGACACTTGTCATCACAATGCTCCATGGCCTTTGTCATCACAATGTTCCATGGCCCCTGTCATCAGAGTGCTCCATGTTACCTTTCAATACAATTCTACATGACCACTGTCATCACAATGCCCCATGACAGATGATACCACAATTCGCCATGGTCCTTGTCATCACAATGCTCCATGAACTGTGTCATCACAAGGTTCCAGGACACTTGTCATCACAATGATCCATGATCACTTTCATCACAATGCTCCATGAACCCTGTCATCTCAATGCTCCATGGCCTTTGTATTCACAATGCTCCATGGCCCCTGTAATCACAGAGCTCCATGACCCCTTTCATCCCAATGCTCCAAGACCGCTGTCATCACCATGCCCCATGACGCCTGCTTTCACAAATCTCCAAGACCTCTCTTACCAAAAAGCTCCATGATCCCTGTCAGTACAATGTTCCATGACACTTTTTATCACAATGCTCCATGACCCCTGTCATCAAAAAGTTCTCTGCCCATATCGTCACAATGCTCCTTGTCACCTTTCATCACAATGCACCATGCCCTTTCATCACAATGCTCCAGAATTCTTGTCATCGCAATGTTCCTTGACCGTGTCATCACAATGCTCCATGACCCTTGTCATCACAAAGCTCCATGACCCCTGTCATCACAATGATCCATGATTCCTTTCCTCACAGTGCTCCAGTACCCTTTTCATCACAATGCTCCATGCCATTGTCAGCACAATTCTCCTTGGACCCTGTCATCAAAATGCTCCATCCCCTTTTCATCACAATGCTCCAGATATCCTATCATTACAATGCTCCATGCTCGTGTCAACACAATGCTCCATGACCCCTGTCATCAAAATGCTTTATGAACCTTGTTATCAGAATGTTCCATGACCCCTGTCAACAAAATGATCCCTGACCGTTGTCATCACAATGGTGCATGATACCTTTCATCCCAATTCTCTGTGACCGCTGTCATCACAATGCTCCAGGACAACTTTCATCACAATGCTCCATGACCCCTGTCATCACAACGTTCCATGAAAGTTGTCATCAAAATGCTCCATGACCCCGGTCACCGCAAGGTTCCCTGCCCTTGTCATCACAATGGTACATGGCCTGGTCATCACAATGTTCCATGGCCTCTGTCATCACCATGCTCCATGGTCTTTCTCATCACAAAGCTCTATGACCCCTGTCATCACAATGCTTGATGACCATTGTCATCGCAATGCTCCAAGGCCCCTGTCATCACAATGCCTCATGGTCTTTGTAATCACAATGCTCAATGACCAATGTCATCACAGTGCTCCATGCCGTTGTCATCACAATGCTCCATGGTCCCTGTAATCACAATGCTCCATACCCTTGTCATCACAATGCTCCAGAACACTTGTCATCATAATGCTCCATTCCCGTGTCATCACATTGCTGAATGACACTTGTCATCACAATGTTCCTTGGCCTTTGTCATCACAGTGCTCCATGATACCTTTAATCAAAATTCTACATGACCACTCTCATCACAATGCAAGATGACCAATGTCATCACAATGCCCCATGACACGTGTCATCACAATTCGCCTTGGCCCTTGTCATCTCAATGCTGTCTGAAACGTGTCATCAGTAGCTCCCAAGACCCTTGTCATCACAATGCTCCATGAACTCTGTTATCTCAATGTTCCATGGCCTTTGTATTCACAATGCTCCATTGTCCCGATAATCGCGTTGCTCCATGAACACTTTCATCACAATGCTCCTTGACCACTGTCACCATAATGCCCCATGACGTCTCTCATCACTGTGCTCCAAGGCCACTCTCATCAAAATGCTCCATGATCTGTGTCAGCACAATATTGCATGACACTTGTCATCACAATGCTCCATGATCCCTCTAATCACAATGATCCCTGCCAATTTCATCACAATGACCCAAGTCTCCTGTAATCACAATGCTCCATGCCCTTGTCATCACAATGCTCCAGGTCTGTTGTCATCACCATGCTTCATGCCCGTGTCATCACAATGCTCCATGAATCTTGTCCTCACAATGCTCCATGGCCCATGTCATCACAATGCTCCATGACCCCTCTCATCACAATGATCTATGGCCTTTGTCATCACAATGCTCCGTGACCCCCGTCAACACAATGCCTGATGACCCCTGTCATCAAAATGCTAAATGGCACTTGTCATCACAATGCTCTATGATGCCTGTCATCACTATTCTCCATGTCACTTGTTATCACAAGGCTCCATGGCCCCTGTACTCCCAGTACTCCATGACCCCTTTCATCACAATGCCCAATGTCACCTCTGATCACAATTCTCAATGGCATTTGTCATCACGATGCTCCATGACACCTGTCATCACAATGCTCCATGAGACTTGTCATCACAATGCTCCATGGCCCCTCTCATTCCTGTGCTCCATAATAACTTTAATCACATTTCTAGATGACCACTGCCATCACAATGCCCCATGACATTGTCATCACAATTCGCCATGACCATTGTCATCACAATGCTCCATGAACCATGTCATCACAGGGTCCCAGGACACTTGTCCTCACAATGATCCATTACCACTTTCATCACAATGCTCCATGACCACTGTCATCTCAATGCTCCATGGCCTTTGTATTCACAATGCTCCATGGCCCCTGTAATCACAGTGCTCCATAACACCTTTCATCATAATGCTCCATGACCACTGCCATCTCAATGCCTCATGACGCCTGTCATCACAATTCTCCAAGGCCCCTCTCATCACAGTGCTCCATGACACTTGTCATCCCATTGCTCCATAACACCTGTCATCACAGTGTTCCCTGCCCATGTCATCAAAATGCTCCATGTCCCCTATAATCACAATGCTCCATGCCTTTTTCCTCACAAAGCTCCAGAATTTTGTCATCACAATGTTCCATGACCGTGGCATCCCAATGCTCCATGGCCCTTGTCATCACAATGCTCCAGAATTCTTGTCATCACAATGTTCCATGAACGTGTCATCACAATGCTACATGACCCTGGTCATCACAGTTCTCCATGACCTTTGTCATCACAATGCTCTATGTCACTTTTCATCACAATTCTCAATGACCACTTTAATCACTATGCTCGCTGACCATTTTCATCACATTTCTCTATTGTCATTACAATTCCCCATGGCCCCTTTCTTCACAATTCTCCATGATGCCTGTCATCACAATGCTCCATGGCTTTTGTTATCACAATGTTCCAGGACCAGTTTCATCACAATACTCCATCCCCCTTGTCATCACAGTGCACAATGAAAGCTTTCATTACAATGCTCCATGACACTTGTCATCACAATGCTCCATGGCCTTTATCGTCACAATGCTCCCAGGCACTTTTCATCACGATATTCCATGAAAACTTTCATCACATTGCTCCATGACCATTGTCATCACAATAGTCCATACCCATGTCAACACAATGCTGCATAATCCCTGTCATCCCAATTCTCCATGACTGCTGTCATCCCAATAATCCAGGACAATTTTCATAACAATGCTTCATGCCCCCAGTCATCACAGTGCTCCATGATACCTTTCATCACAATTCCTAGATGATCAATGTCATCACAATGCCCCATGACACCTGTTATCACAATTCGCTATGACCCTTGTCATCACAATACTCCATGGTCCCTGTAATCACAATGCTCCATACCCTTGTCATCACAATGCTCCAGAACACTTGTCATCATAATGCTCCATTCCCGTGTCATCACATTGCTGAATGACACTTGTCATCACAATGTTCCTTGGCCTTTGTCATCACAGTGCTCCATGATACCTTTAATCAAAATTCTACATGACCACTCTCATCACAATGCAAGATGACCAATTCATCACAATGCCCCATGACACCTGTTATCACAATTCGCTATGACCCTTGTCATAACAATACTTGATGAACCGTGTCATCACAGTGTTCCAGGACACATGTCATCACAATGATCCATTAATATTTTCATCACAATGCTCCAATACACCTGTCATCACAATGCTCCATGTCCCCTCTTATCATATTGCTCCATGATCTCTTTCATCACAATGCTCCATGACCACTGTCATCACCATACCTCAAGACGCCTGTCATCTCAGTGCTCCATGGCCCCATTCATCACAAGGCTCCATGAACCCAGTCATCACAATGTTCCCTGCCCTCTTCGTCACAATGCTCCATGGGCCCTGTCATCACAATGCTCCATGCCCATGTCATCAAAATTCTCCAGAACTCTTGTCATCATAATGTTCCATGCCAATGTCATCAAAATGTCCCATGACACTTGTCATCACAATGCTCCATGGCCCCTGTCATCACAGTGCTCCTTGATACCTTTCATCACAATTCTACATGACCACTGTCATCACAATGCCCCATTTCAGATGTCATCACAATTCGCCATGGTCCTTGTCATAACAATGCTCCATGAACCGTGTCATCACAAGGTTTCAGGACACTTGTCATCACAATGATCCATGATCACATTCATCACAATGCTCCATGAACCCTGTCATCTCAATGCTCCATAGCCTTTGTATTTACAATGCTCCATGGCCCCTGTAATCACAGTGCTCCATGACCCCTTTCATCACAATGCTCCAAGACCGCTGTCATCACAATGCCCCATGACGCCTGCCACCACCAATCTCCAAGGGCTCCCTTACCAAAAAGCTCCATGATCCCTGTCAGTACAATGTTCCATGACACTTTTCATCACAATGCTCCATGACCCCTGTCATCACAAATTTCTCTGCCCAGATCATCACAATGCTACTTGTCACCTTTCATCACAATGCTCCATGCCCTTTCATCACAATGCTCCAGAATTCTTGTCATCACAATGTTCCTTGACCGTGTCATCACAATGCTCCATGACCCGTGTCATCACAAAGCTCCATGACCCCTGGCATCACAATGATCCATGATTCCTTTCCTCACAGTGCTCCAGTACCCTTTTCATCACAATGCTCCATGCCATTGTCAGCACAATGCTACTTGGACCCTGTCATCAAAATGCTCCATCCCCTTTTCATCACAATGCTCCAGATATCCTATCATTACAATGCTCCATGCCCGTGTCAACACAATGCTCCATGACCCCTGTCATCAAAATGCTTGATGAAACTTGTTATCAGAATGTTCCATGACCCCTGTCATCAAAATGATCCCTGACCGTTGTCATCGCAATCCTGCATGATACCTTTCATCCCAATCCTCTGTGACCGCTGTCATCACAATGCTCCAGGACAACTTTCATCACAATGCTCCATGCCCTGGTCATCAAAATGCTCCAGATCTCTTGTCATCATAATGCTCCATGCCAATGTCATCAAAATGCCCCATGACACTTGTCATCACAATGCTCCATGGCCTTTGTCATCACAATGTTCCATGGCCCCTGTCATCAGAGTGCTCCATGTTACCTTTCAATACAATTCTACATGACCACTGTCATCACAATGCCCCATGACAGATGATACCACAATTCGCCATGGTCCTTGTCATCACAATGCTCCATGAACTGTGTCATCACAAGGTTCCAGGACACTTGTCATCACAATGATCCATGATCACTTTCATCACAATGCTCCATGAACCCTGTCATCTCAATGCTCCATGGCCTTTGTATTCACAATGCTCCATGGCCCCTGTAATCACAGTGCTCCATGACCCCTTTCATCACAATGCTCCAAGACCGCTGTCATCACAATGCCCCATGACACCTGCCACCACCAATCTCCAAGGGCTCCCTTACCAAAAAGCTCCATGATCCCTGTCAGTACAATGTTCCATGACACTTTTCATCACAATGCTCCATGACCCCTGTCATCACAAAGTTCTCTGCCCATATCATCACAATGCTACTTGTCACCTTTCATCACAATGCTCCATGCCATTGTCAGCACAATGCTCCTTGGACCCTGTCATCAAAATTCTCCATCCCCTTTTCATCACAATGCTCCAGATATCCTATCATTACCATGCTCCATGCCCGTGTCAACACAATGCTCCATGACCCCTGTCATCAAAATGCTTGATGAAACTTGTTATCAGAATATTCCATGACCCCTGTCATCAAAATGATCCCTGACCGTTGTCATCACAATGCTGCATGATACCTTTCATCCCAATTCTCTGTGACCGCTGTCATCACAATGCTCCATGACCCCTGTCATCACAACGTTCCATGAAAGTTGTCATCAAAATGCTCCATGACCCCGGTCACCACAAGGTTCCCTGCCCTTGTCATCACAATGGTACATGGCCTGGTCATCACAATGTTCCATGGCCTCTGTCATCACCATGCTCCATGGTCTTTCTCATCACAATGCTCTATGACCCCTGTCATCACAATGCTTGATGACCATTGTCATCACAATGCTCCCAGGCCCCTGTCATCACAATGCCTCATGGTCTTTGTAATCACAATGCTCAATGACCAATGTCATCACAGTGCTCCATGCCATTGTCATCACAATGCTCCATGGTCCCTGTAATCACAATGCTCCATACCCTTGTCATCACAATGCTCCAGAACACTTGTCATCATAATGCTCCATTCCCGTGTCATCACATTGCTGAATGACACTTGTCATCACAATGTTCCTTGGCCTTTGTCATCACAGTGCTCCATGATACCTTTAATCAAAATTCTACATGACCACTCTCATCACAATGCAAGATGACCAATTCATCACAATGCCCCATGACACCTGTTATCACAATTCGCTATGACCCTTGTCATAACAATACTTGATGAACCGTGTCATCACAGTGTTCCAGGACACATGTCATCACAATGATCCATTAATATTTTCATCACAATGCTCCAATACACCTGTCATCACAATGCTCCATGTCCCCTCTTATCATATTGCTCCATGATCTCTTTCATCACAATGCTCCATGACCACTGTCATCACCATACCTCAAGACGCCTGTCATCTCAGTGCTCCATGGCCCCATTCATCACAAGGCTCCATGAACCCAGTCATCACAATGTTCCCTGCCCTCTTCGTCACAATGCTCCATGGGCCCTGTCATCACAATGCTCCATGCCCTTGTCATCAAAATTCTCCAGAACTCTTGTCATCATAATGTTCCATGCCAATGTCATCAAAATGTCCCATGACACTTGTCATCACAATGCTCCATGGCCCCTGTCATCACAGTGCTCCTTGATACCTTTCATCACAATTCTACATGACCACTGTCATCACAATGCCCCATTTCAGATGTCATCACAATTCGCCATGGTCCTTGTCATAACAATGCTCCATGAACCGTGTCATCACAAGGTTTCAGGACACTTGTCATCACAATGATCCATGATCACATTCATCACAATGCTCCATGAACCCTGTCATCTCAATGCTCCATAGCCTTTGTATTTACAATGCTCCATGGCCCCTGTAATCACAGTGCTCCATGACCCCTTTCATCACAATGCTCCAAGACCGCTGTCATCACAATGCCCCATGACGCCTGCCACCACCAATCTCCAAGGGCTCCCTTACCAAAAAGCTCCATGATCCCTGTCAGTACAATGTTCCATGACACTTTTCATCACAATGCTCCATGACCCCTGTCATCACAAATTTCTCTGCCCAGATCATCACAATGCTACTTGTCACCTTTCATCACAATGCTCCATGCCCTTTCATCACAATGCTCCAGAATTCTTGTCATCACAATGTTCCTTGACCGTGTCATCACAATGCTCCATGACCCGTGTCATCACAAAGCTCCATGACCCCTGGCATCACAATGATCCATGATTCCTTTCCTCACAGTGCTCCAGTACCCTTTTCATCACAATGCTCCATGCCATTGTCAGCACAATGCTACTTGGACCCTGTCATCAAAATGCTCCAGATATCCTATCATTACAATGCTCCATGCCCGTGTCAACACAATGCTCCATGACCCCTGTCATCAAAATGCTTGATGAAACTTGTTATCAGAATGTTCCATGACCCCTGTCATCAAAATGATCCCTGACCGTTGTCATCGCAATCCTGCATGATACCTTTCATCCCAATCCTCTGTGACCGCTGTCATCACAATGCTCCAGGACAACTTTCATCACAATGCTCCATGCCCTGGTCATCAAAATGCTCCAGATCTCTTTTCATCATAATGCTCCATGCCAATGTCATCAAAATGCCCCATGACACTTGTCATCACAATGCTCCATGGCCTTTGTCATCACAATGTTCCATGGCCCCTGTCATCAGAGTGCTCCATGTTACCTTTCAATACAATTCTACATGACCACTGTCATCACAATGCCCCATGACAGATGATACCACAATTCGCCATGGTCCTTGTCATCACAATGCTCCATGAACTGTGTCATCACAAGGTTCCAGGACACTTGTCATCACAATGATCCATGATCACTTTCATCACAATGCTCCATGAACCCTGTCATCTCAATGCTCCATGGCCTTTGTATTCACAATGCTCCATGGCCCCTGTAATCACAGAGCTCCATGACCCCTTTCATCCCAATGCTCCAAGACCGCTGTCATCACCATGCCCCATGACGCCTGCTTTCACAAATCTCCAAGACCTCTCTTACCAAAAAGCTCCATGATCCCTGTCAGTACAATGTTCCATGACACTTTTTATCACAATGCTCCATGACCCCTGTCATCAAAAAGTTCTCTGCCCATATCGTCACAATGCTCCTTGTCACCTTTCATCACAATGCACCATGCCCTTTCATCACAATGCTCCAGAATTCTTGTCATCGCAATGTTCCTTGACCGTGTCATCACAATGCTCCATGACCCTTGTCATCACAAAGCTCCATGACCCCTGTCATCACAATGATCCATGATTCCTTTCCTCACAGTGCTCCAGTACCCTTTTCATCACAATGCTCCATGCCATTGTCAGCACAATTCTCCTTGGACCCTGTCATCAAAATGCTCCATCCCCTTTTCATCACAATGCTCCAGATATCCTATCATTACAATGCTCCATGCTCGTGTCAACACAATGCTCCATGACCCCTGTCATCAAAATGCTTTATGAACCTTGTTATCAGAATGTTCCATGACCCCTGTCAACAAAATGATCCCTGACCGTTGTCATCACAATGGTGCATGATACCTTTCATCCCAATTCTCTGTGACCGCTGTCATCACAATGCTCCAGGACAACTTTCATCACAATGCTCCATGACCCCTGTCATCACAACGTTCCATGAAAGTTGTCATCAAAATGCTCCATGACCCCGGTCACCGCAAGGTTCCCTGCCCTTGTCATCACAATGGTACATGGCCTGGTCATCACAATGTTCCATGGCCTCTGTCATCACCATGCTCCATGGTCTTTCTCATCACAATGCTCTATGACCCCTGTCATCACAATGCTTGATGACCATTGTCATCGCAATGCTCCAAGGCCCCTGTCATCACAATGCCTCATGGTCTTTGTAATCACAATGCTCAATGACCAATGTCATCACAGTGCTCCATGCCGTTGTCATCACAATGCTCCATGGTCCCTGTAATCACAATGCTCCATACCCTTGTCATCACAATGCTCCAGAACACTTGTCATCATAATGCTCCATTCCCGTGTCATCACATTGCTGAATGACACTTGTCATCACAATGTTCCTTGGCCTTTGTCATCACAGTGCTCCATGATACCTTTAATCAAAATTCTACATGACCACTCTCATCACAATGCAAGATGACCAATGTCATCACAATGCCCCATGACACGTGTCATCACAATTCGCCTTGGCCCTTGTCATCTCAATGCTGTATGAAACGTGTCATCAGTAGCTCCCAAGACCCTTGTCATCACAATGCTCCATGAACTCTGTTATCTCAATGTTCCATGGCCTTTGTATTCACAATGCTCCATTGTCCCGATAATCGCGTTGCTCCATGAACACTTTCATCACAATGCTCCTTGACCACTGTCACCATAATGCCCCATGACGTCTCTCATCACTGTGCTCCAAGGCCACTCTCATCAAAATGCTCCATGATCTGTGTCAGCACAATATTGCATGACACTTGTCATCACAATGCTCCATGATCCCTCTAATCACAATGATCCCTGCCAATTTCATCACAATGACCCAAGTCTCCTGTAATCACAATGCTCCATGCCCTTGTCATCACAATGCTCCAGGTCTGTTGTCATCACCATGCTTCATGCCCGTGTCATCACAATGCTCCATGAATCTTGTCCTCACAATGCTCCATGGCCCATGTCATCACAATGCTCCATGACCCCTCTCATCACAATGCTCTATGGCCTTTGTCATCACAATGCTCCGTGACCCCCGTCAACACAGTGCCTGATGACCTCTGTCATCAAAATGCTAAATGGCACTTGTCATCACAATGCTCTATGATGCCTGTCATCACTATTCTCCATGTCACTTGTTATCACAAGGCTCCATGGCCCCTGTACTCCCAGTACTCCATGACCCCTTTCATCACAATGCCCAATGTCACCTCTGATCACAATTCTCAATGGCATTTGTCATCACGATGCTCCATGACACCTGTCATCACAATGCTCCATGAGACTTGTCATCACAATGCTCCATGGCCCCTCTCATTACTGTGCTCCATAATAACTTTAATCACATTTCTAGATGACCACTGCCATCACAATGCCCCATGACATTGTCATCACAATTCGCCATGACCATTGTCATCACAATGCTCCATGAACCATGTCATCACAGGGTCCCAGGACACTTGGCATCACAATGATCCATTACCACTTTCATCACAATGCTCCATGACCACTGTCATCTCAATGCTCCATGGCCTTTGTATTCACAATGCTCCATGGCCCCTGTAATCACAGTGCTCCATAACACCTTTCATCATAATGCTCCATGACCACTGCCATCTCAATGCCTCATGACTCCTGTCATCACAATTCTCCAAGGCCCCTCTCATCACAGTGCTCCATGACACTTGTCATCCCATTGCTCCATAACACCTGTCATCACAGTGTTCCCTGCCCATGTCATCAAAATGCTCCATGTCCCCTATAATCACAATGCTCCATGCCTTTTTCCTCACAAAGCTCCAGAATTTTGTCATCACAATGTTCCATGACCGTGGCATCCCAATGCTCCATGGCCCTTGTCATCACAATGCTCCAGAATTCTTGTCATCACAATGTTCCATGAACGTGTCATCACAATGCTACATGACCCTGGTCATCACAGTTCTCCATGACCTTTGTCATCACAATGCTCTATGTCACTTTTCATCACAATTCTCAATGACCACTTTAATCACTATGCTCGCTGACCATTTTCATCACATTTCTCTATTGTCATTACAATTCCCCATGGCCCCTTTCTTCACAATTCTCCATGATGCCTGTCATCACAATGCTCCATGGCTTTTGTTATCACAATGTTCCAGGACCAGTTTCATCACAATACTCCATCCCCCTTGTCATCACAGTGCACAATGAAAGCTTTCATTACAATGCTCCATGACACTTGTCATCACAATGCTCCATGGCCTTTATCGTCACAATGCTCCCAGGCACTTTTCATCACGATATTCCATGAAAACTTTCATCACATTGCTCCATGACCATTGTCATCACAATAGTCCATACCCATGTCAACACAATGCTGCATAATCCCTGTCATCCCAATTCTCCATGACTGCTGTCATCCCAATAATCCAGGACAATTTTCATAACAATGCTTCATGCCCCCAGTCATCACAGTGCTCCATGATACCTTTCATCACAATTCCTAGATGATCAATGTCATCACAATGCCCCATGACACCTGTTATCACAATTCGCTATGACCCTTGTCATCACAATACTCCATGGTCCCTGTAATCACAATGCTCCATACCCTTGTCATCACAATGCTCCAGAACACTTGTCATCATAATGCTCCATTCCCGTGTCATCACATTGCTGAATGACACTTGTCATCACAATGTTCCTTGGCCTTTGTCATCACAGTGCTCCATGATACCTTTAATCAAAATTCTACATGACCACTCTCATCACAATGCAAGATGACCAATTCATCACAATGCCCCATGACACCTGTTATCACAATTCGCTATGACCCTTGTCATAACAATACTTGATGAACCGTGTCATCACAGTGTTCCAGGACACATGTCATCACAATGATCCATTAATATTTTCATCACAATGCTCCAATACACCTGTCATCACAATGCTCCATGTCCCCTCTTATCATATTGCTCCATGATCTCTTTCATCACAATGCTCCATGACCACTGTCATCACCATACCTCAAGACGCCTGTCATCTCAGTGCTCCATGGCCCCATTCATCACAAGGCTCCATGAACCCAGTCATCACAATGTTCCCTGCCCTCTTCGTCACAATGCTCCATGGGCCCTGTCATCACAATGCTCCATGCCCATGTCATCAAAATTCTGCAGAACTCTTGTCATCATAATGTTCCATGCCAATGTCATCAAAATGTCCCATGACACTTGTCATCACAATGCTCCATGGCCCCTGTCATCACAGTGCTCCTTGATACCTTTCATCACAATTCTACATGACCACTGTCATCACAATGCCCCATTTCAGATGTCATCACAATTCGCCATGGTCCTTGTCATAACAATGCTCCATGAACCGTGTCATCACAAGGTTTCAGGACACTTGTCATCACAATGATCCATGATCACATTCATCACAATGCTCCATGAACCCTGTCATCTCAATGCTCCATAGCCTTTGTATTTACAATGCTCCATGGCCCCTGTAATCACAGTGCTCCATGACCCCTTTCATCACAATGCTCCAAGACCGCTGTCATCACAATGCCCCATGACGCCTGCCACCACCAATCTCCAAGGGCTCCCTTACCAAAAAGCTCCATGATCCCTGTCAGTACAATGTTCCATGACACTTTTCATCACAATGCTCCATGACCCCTGTCATCACAAATTTCTCTGCCCAGATCATCACAATGCTACTTGTCACCTTTCATCACAATGCTCCATGCCCTTTCATCACAATGCTCCAGAATTCTTGTCATCACAATGTTCCTTGACCGTGTCATCACAATGCTCCATGACCCGTGTCATCACAAAGCTCCATGACCCCTGGCATCACAATGATCCATGATTCCTTTCCTCACAGTGCTCCAGTACCCTTTTCATCACAATGCTCCATGCCATTGTCAGCACAATGCTACTTGGACCCTGTCATCAAAATGCTCCATCCCCTTTTCATCACAATGCTCCAGATATCCTATCATTACAATGCTCCATGCCCGTGTCAACACAATGCTCCATGACCCCTGTCATCAAAATGCTTGATGAAACTTGTTATCAGAATGTTCCATGACCCCTGTCATCAAAATGATCCCTGACCGTTGTCATCGCAATCCTGCATGATACCTTTCATCCCAATCCTCTGTGACCGCTGTCATCACAATGCTCCAGGACAACTTTCATCACAATGCTCCATGCCCTGGTCATCAAAATGCTCCAGATCTCTTTTCATCATAATGCTCCATGCCAATGTCATCAAAATGCCCCATGACACTTGTCATCACAATGCTCCATGGCCTTTGTCATCACAATGTTCCATGGCCCCTGTCATCAGAGTGCTCCATGTTACCTTTCAATACAATTCTACATGACCACTGTCATCACAATGCCCCATGACAGATGATACCACAATTCGCCATGGTCCTTGTCATCACAATGCTCCATGAACTGTGTCATCACAAGGTTCCAGGACACTTGTCATCACAATGATCCATGATCACTTTCATCACAATGCTCCATGAACCCTGTCATCTCAATGCTCCATGGCCTTTGTATTCACAATGCTCCATGGCCCCTGTAATCACAGAGCTCCATGACCCCTTTCATCCCAATGCTCCAAGACCGCTGTCATCACCATGCCCCATGACGCCTGCTTTCACAAATCTCCAAGACCTCTCTTACCAAAAAGCTCCATGATCCCTGTCAGTACAATGTTCCATGACACTTTTTATCACAATGCTCCATGACCCCTGTCATCAAAAAGTTCTCTGCCCATATCGTCACAATGCTCCTTGTCACCTTTCATCACAATGCACCATGCCCTTTCATCACAATGCTCCAGAATTCTTGTCATCGCAATGTTCCTTGACCGTGTCATCACAATGCTCCATGACCCTTGTCATCACAAAGCTCCATGACCCCTGTCATCACAATGATCCATGATTCCTTTCCTCACAGTGCTCCAGTACCCTTTTCATCACAATGCTCCATGCCATTGTCAGCACAATTCTCCTTGGACCCTGTCATCAAAATGCTCCATCCCCTTTTCATCACAATGCTCCAGATATCCTATCATTACAATGCTCCATGCTCGTGTCAACACAATGCTCCATGACCCCTGTCATCAAAATGCTTTATGAACCTTGTTATCAGAATGTTCCATGACCCCTGTCAACAAAATGATCCCTGACCGTTGTCATCACAATGGTGCATGATACCTTTCATCCCAATTCTCTGTGACCGCTGTCATCACAATGCTCCAGGACAACTTTCATCACAATGCTCCATGACCCCTGTCATCACAACGTTCCATGAAAGTTGTCATCAAAATGCTCCATGACCCCGGTCACCGCAAGGTTCCCTGCCCTTGTCATCACAATGGTACATGGCCTGGTCATCACAATGTTCCATGGCCTCTGTCATCACCATGCTCCATGGTCTTTCTCATCACAATGCTCTATGACCCCTGTCATCACAATGCTTGATGACCATTGTCATCGCAATGCTCCAAGGCCCCTGTCATCACAATGCCTCATGGTCTTTGTAATCACAATGCTCAATGACCAATGTCATCACAGTGCTCCATGCCGTTGTCATCACAATGCTCCATGGTCCCTGTAATCACAATGCTCCATACCCTTGTCATCACAATGCTCCAGAACACTTGTCATCATAATGCTCCATTCCCGTGTCATCACATTGCTGAATGACACTTGTCATCACAATGTTCCTTGGCCTTTGTCATCACAGTGCTCCATGATACCTTTAATCAAAATTCTACATGACCACTCTCATCACAATGCAAGATGACCAATGTCATCACAATGCCCCATGACACGTGTCATCACAATTCGCCTTGGCCCTTGTCATCTCAATGCTGTATGAAACGTGTCATCAGTAGCTCCCAAGACCCTTGTCATCACAATGCTCCATGAACTCTGTTATCTCAATGTTCCATGGCCTTTGTATTCACAATGCTCCATTGTCCCGATAATCGCGTTGCTCCATGAACACTTTCATCACAATGCTCCTTGACCACTGTCACCATAATGCCCCATGACGTCTCTCATCACTGTGCTCCAAGGCCACTCTCATCAAAATGCTCCATGATCTGTGTCAGCACAATATTGCATGACACTTGTCATCACAATGCTCCATGATCCCTCTAATCACAATGATCCCTGCCAATTTCATCACAATGACCCAAGTCTCCTGTAATCACAATGCTCCATGCCCTTGTCATCACAATGCTCCAGGTCTGTTGTCATCACCATGCTTCATGCCCGTGTCATCACAATGCTCCATGAATCTTGTCCTCACAATGCTCCATGGCCCATGTCATCACAATGCTCCATGACCCCTCTCATCACAATGATCTATGGCCTTTGTCATCACAATGCTCCGTGACCCCCGTCAACACAATGCCTGATGACCCCTGTCATCAAAATGCTAAATGGCACTTGTCATCACAATGCTCTATGATGCCTGTCATCACTATTCTCCATGTCACTTGTTATCACAAGGCTCCATGGCCCCTGTACTCCCAGTACTCCATGACCCCTTTCATCACAATGCCCAATGTCACCTCTGATCACAATTCTCAATGGCATTTGTCATCACGATGCTCCATGACACCTGTCATCACAATGCTCCATGAGACTTGTCATCACAATGCTCCATGGCCCCTCTCATTACTGTGCTCCATAATAACTTTAATCACATTTCTAGATGACCACTGCCATCACAATGCCCCATGACATTGTCATCACAATTCGCCATGACCATTGTCATCACAATGCTCCATGAACCATGTCATCACAGGGTCCCAGGACACTTGGCATCACAATGATCCATTACCACTTTCATCACAATGCTCCATGACCACTGTCATCTCAATGCTCCATGGCCTTTGTATTCACAATGCTCCATGGCCCCTGTAATCACAGTGCTCCATAACACCTTTCATCATAATGCTCCATGACCACTGCCATCTCAATGCCTCATGACTCCTGTCATCACAATTCTCCAAGGCCCCTCTCATCACAGTGCTCCATGACACTTGTCATCCCATTGCTCCATAACACCTGTCATCACAGTGTTCCCTGCCCATGTCATCAAAATGCTCCATGTCCCCTATAATCACAATGCTCCATGCCTTTTTCCTCACAAAGCTCCAGAATTTTGTCATCACAATGTTCCATGACCGTGGCATCCCAATGCTCCATGGCCCTTGTCATCACAATGCTCCAGAATTCTTGTCATCACAATGTTCCATGAACGTGTCATCACAATGCTACATGACCCTGGTCATCACAGTTCTCCATGACCTTTGTCATCACAATGCTCTATGTCACTTTTCATCACAATTCTCAATGACCACTTTAATCACTATGCTCGCTGACCATTTTCATCACATTTCTCTATTGTCATTACAATTCCCCATGGCCCCTTTCTTCACAATTCTCCATGATGCCTGTCATCACAATGCTCCATGGCTTTTGTTATCACAATGTTCCAGGACCAGTTTCATCACAATACTCCATCCCCCTTGTCATCACAGTGCACAATGAAAGCTTTCATTACAATGCTCCATGACACTTGTCATCACAATGCTCCATGGCCTTTATCGTCACAATGCTCCCAGGCACTTTTCATCACGATATTCCATGAAAACTTTCATCACATTGCTCCATGACCATTGTCATCACAATAGTCCATACCCATGTCAACACAATGCTGCATAATCCCTGTCATCCCAATTCTCCATGACTGCTGTCATCCCAATAATCCAGGACAATTTTCATAACAATGCTTCATGCCCCCAGTCATCACAGTGCTCCATGATACCTTTCATCACAATTCCTAGATGATCAATGTCATCACAATGCCCCATGACACCTGTTATCACAATTCGCTATGACCCTTGTCATCACAATACTCCATGGTCCCTGTAATCACAATGCTCCATACCCTTGTCATCACAATGCTCCAGAACACTTGTCATCATAATGCTCCATTCCCGTGTCATCACATTGCTGAATGACACTTGTCATCACAATGTTCCTTGGCCTTTGTCATCACAGTGCTCCATGATACCTTTAATCAAAATTCTACATGACCACTCTCATCACAATGCAAGATGACCAATTCATCACAATGCCCCATGACACCTGTTATCACAATTCGCTATGACCCTTGTCATAACAATACTTGATGAACCGTGTCATCACAGTGTTCCAGGACACATGTCATCACAATGATCCATTAATATTTTCATCACAATGCTCCAATACACCTGTCATCACAATGCTCCATGTCCCCTCTTATCATATTGCTCCATGATCTCTTTCATCACAATGCTCCATGACCACTGTCATCACCATACCTCAAGACGCCTGTCATCTCAGTGCTCCATGGCCCCATTCATCACAAGGCTCCATGAACCCAGTCATCACAATGTTCCCTGCCCTCTTCGTCACAATGCTCCATGGGCCCTGTCATCACAATGCTCCATGCCCATGTCATCAAAATTCTCCAGAACTCTTGTCATCATAATGTTCCATGCCAATGTCATCAAAATGTCCCATGACACTTGTCATCACAATGCTCCATGGCCCCTGTCATCACAGTGCTCCTTGATACCTTTCATCACAATTCTACATGACCACTGTCATCACAATGCCCCATTTCAGATGTCATCACAATTCGCCATGGTCCTTGTCATAACAATGCTCCATGAACCGTGTCATCACAAGGTTTCAGGACACTTGTCATCACAATGATCCATGATCACATTCATCACAATGCTCCATGAACCCTGTCATCTCAATGCTCCATAGCCTTTGTATTTAGAATGCTCCATGGCCCCTGTAATCACAGTGCTCCATGACCCCTTTCATCACAATGCTCCAAGACCGCTGTCATCACAATGCCCCATGACGCCTGCCACCACCAATCTCCAAGGGCTCCCTTACCAAAAAGCTCCATGATCCCTGTCAGTACAATGTTCCATGACACTTTTCATCACAATGCTCCATGACCCCTGTCATCACAAATTTCTCTGCCCAGATCATCACAATGCTACTTGTCACCTTTCATCACAATGCTCCATGCCCTTTCATCACAATGCTCCAGAATTCTTGTCATCACAATGTTCCTTGACCGTGTCATCACAATGCTCCATGACCCGTGTCATCACAAAGCTCCATGACCCCTGGCATCACAATGATCCATGATTCCTTTCCTCACAGTGCTCCAGTACCCTTTTCATCACAATGCTCCATGCCATTGTCAGCACAATGCTACTTGGACCCTGTCATCAAAATGCTCCATCCCCTTTTCATCACAATGCTCCAGATATCCTATCATTACAATGCTCCATGCCCGTGTCAACACAATGCTCCATGACCCCTGTCATCAAAATGCTTGATGAAACTTGTTATCAGAATGTTCCATGACCCCTGTCATCAAAATGATCCCTGACCGTTGTCATCGCAATCCTGCATGATACCTTTCATCCCAATCCTCTGTGACCGCTGTCATCACAATGCTCCAGGACAACTTTCATCACAATGATCCATGCCCTGGTCATCAAAATGCTCCAGATCTCTTGTCATCATAATGCTCCATGCCAATGTCATCAAAATGCCCCATGACACTTGTCATCACAATGCTCCATGGCCTTTGTCATCACAATGTTCCATGGCCCCTGTCATCAGAGTGCTCCATGTTACCTTTCAATACAATTCTACATGACCACTGTCATCACAATGCCCCATGACAGATGATACCACAATTCGCCATGGTCCTTGTCATCACAATGCTCCATGAACTGTGTCATCACAAGGTTCCAGGACACTTGTCATCACAATGATCCATGATCACTTTCATCACAATGCTCCATGAACCCTGTCATCTCAATGCTCCATGGCCTTTGTATTCACAATGCTCCATGACCCCTTTCATCCCAATGCTCCAAGACCGCTGTCATCACCATGCCCCATGACGCCTGCCTTCACAAATCTCCAAGACCTCTCTTACCAAAAAGCTCCATGATCCCTGTCAGTACAATGTTCCATGACACTTTTTATCACAATGCTCCATGACCCCTGTCATCAAAAAGTTCTCTGCCCATATCGTCACAATGCTCCTTGTCACCTTTCATCACAATGCACCATGCCCTTTCATCACAATGCTCCAGAATTCTTGTCATCGCAATGTTCCTTGACCGTGTCATCACAATGCTCCATGACCCTTGTCATCACAAAGCTCCATGACCCCTGTCATCACAATGATCCATGATTCCTTTCCTCACAGTGCTCCAGTACCCTTTTCATCACAATGCTCCATGCCATTGTCAGCACAATTCTCCTTGGACCCTGTCATCAAAATGCTCCATCCCCTTTTCATCACAATGCTCCAGATATCCTATCATTACAATGCTCCATGCCCGTGTCAACACAATGCTCCATGACCCCTGTCATCAAAATGCTTATGAACCTTGTTATCAGAATGTTCCATGACCCCTGTCATCAAAATGATCCCTGACCGTTGTCATCACAATGGTGCATGATACCTTTCATCCCAATTCTCTGTGACCGCTGTCATCACAATGCTCCAGGACAACTTTCATCACAATTCTCCATGACCCCTGTCATCACAACGTTCCATGAAAGTTGTCATCAAAATGCTCCATGACCCCGGTCACCACAAGGTTCCCTGCCCTTGTCATCACAATGGTACATGGCCTGGTCATCACAACGTTCCATGGCCTCTGTCATCACCATGCTCCATGGTCTTTCTCATCACAATGCTCTATGACCCCTGTCATCACAATGCTTCATGACCATTGTCATCACAATGCTCCCAGGCCCCTGTCATCACAATGCCTCATGGTCTTTGTAATCACAATGCTCAATGACCAATGTCATCACAGTGCTCCATGCCGTTGTCATCACAATGCTCCATGGTCCCTGTAATCACAATGCTCCATACCCTTGTCATCACAATGCTCCAGAACACTTGTCATCATAATGCTCCATTCCCGTGTCATCACATTGCTGAATGACACTTGTCATCACAATGTTCCTTGGCCTTTGTCATCACAGTGCTCCATGATACCTTTAATCAAAATTCTACATGACCACTCTCATCACAATGCAAGATGACCAATGTCATCACAATGCCCCATGACACGTGTCATCACAATTCGCCTTGGCCCTTGTCATCTCAATGCTGTATGAAACGTGTCATCAGTAGCTCCCAAGACCCTTGTCATCACAATGCTCCATGAACTCTGTTATCTCAATGTTCCATGGCCTTTGTATTCACAATGCTCCATTGTCCCGATAATCGCGTTGCTCCATGAACACTTTCATCACAATGCTCCTTGACCACTGTCACCATAATGCCCCATGACGTCTCTCATCACTGTGCTCCAAGGCCACTCTCATCAAAATGCTCCATGATCTGTGTCAGCACAATATTGCATGACACTTGTCATCACAATGCTCCATGATCCCTCTAATCACAATGATCCCTGCCAATTTCATCACAATGACCCAAGTCTCCTGTAATCACAATGCTCCATGCCCTTGTCATCACAATGCTCCAGGTCTGTTGTCATCACCATGCTTCATGCCCGTGTCATCACAATGCTCCATGAATCTTGTCCTCACAATGCTCCATGGCCCATGTCATCACAATGCTCCATGACCCCTCTCATCACAATGCTCTATGGCCTTTGTCATCACAATGCTCCGTGACCCCCGTCAACACAGTGCCTGATGACCTCTGTCATCAAAATGCTAAATGGCACTTGTCATCACAATGCTCTATGATGCCTGTCATCACTATTCTCCATGTCACTTGTTATCACAAGGCTCCATGGCCCCTGTACTCCCAGTACTCCATGACCCCTTTCATCACAATGCCCAATGTCACCTCTGATCACAATTCTCAATGGCATTTGTCATCACGATGCTCCATGACACCTGTCATCACAATGCTCCATGAGACTTGTCATCACAATGCTCCATGGCCCCTCTCATTCCTGTGCTCCATAATAACTTTAATCACATTTCTAGATGACCACTGCCATCACAATGCCCCATGACATTGTCATCACAATTCGCCATGACCATTGTCATCACAATGCTCCATGAACCATGTCATCACAGGGTCCCAGGACACTTGTCCTCACAATGATCCATTACCACTTTCATCACAATGCTCCATGACCACTGTCATCTCAATGCTCCATGGCCTTTGTATTCACAATGCTCCATGGCCCCTGTAATCACAGTGCTCCATAACACCTTTCATCATAATGCTCCATGACCACTGCCATCTCAATGCCTCATGACTCCTGTCATCACAATTCTCCAAGGCCCCTCTCATCACAGTGCTCCATGACACTTGTCATCCCATT